>NC_060192.1:16967521-17165021 GCF_021184085.1 Oncorhynchus gorbuscha
CCGTGACATATATATGTTTTAAAACCTTGTTTATGTATTTGTCATAATTCATCTAAATTGTATATTTTACATGCTTTAGCATTAGTAGTCCATCAGGCCAATAGATGTTGCACTGTGGGAGTAGGAGAAACAGCAAGTTTGCAGATATAAACTTGTGTTCATTCTTTTTACTATTATAAGCCACCTCAGGTACAGACTGAGGCCTGTAACATTTTAGGGTCTCATCCGGGATAGTGCCACCATCTGTTGAATTGCTGATCGTACAACTGGGTGATACGGACATCAGAGCTGCGGAAAAGGCTGTGAGAGTTATCCAGAGAGCTGAGGCTACAGGGACGACTTCGAGAGTCACCAGAGAGCGGATTGAGACATCCCAGTATCCTCTAATGATGGTGACGCGTCACAAGATTATTTGGGATCTTCAGAAACATAGAAGGATGGAAGACAGAATAGCAGTGGCACTAGACAACGAGAGCGAAATAGACATTCCAGAGGCTACTGATGTAGCAGCACTGTTTCCCCGTAGATAATTTAAGATACATGATGGCCAAATCTCTGATTCTGTTTTTGATTTTACTTACAGCAGTATATGTAAACAAACATATGAGGGCCTCAGAGAGGAGTATGCTGAGTCAGAGGTCGTCAGAAATGTACTAAAAGTAATCAAGCCAGGTGCTTTCAGGGACATGTTGATAAACAAACAGGGTCTTACTGGAGCTGAGCTGAAACGCTTCTTTAGGTCTCATCTCAGAGATAAAAGTAGCACAGAGCTCTTTTGGGAGCTGAGTAACGCTATACAGCAGGACAGGGAAAACCCCTGAGCAGTTTCAATAGGGATTAATGGGGCTCAAGCAGTGGGTACTGTTCGCATCACAGCAGACTGGTGGTAGGTTTGTCTATAACAAGAAGTTGGTGCAGTGTGTGTTCCTGGTACAGGCTCAGTGAAAAATACTCTAAAATCAGAGATAACCTCAAGGAATATACCTCTGTAGTGTGACTGACGACTTAATCCTCAAGCAGATAACACAATCAGCCAGTGAGCAAGCAGATAGACAGAAACGTACAGTCACAGTGCTAGTCACAGCCCAGTAAATGTCAACTCAACTTGGCAACAAAGGGACAGTTAATATTGTGACCAGTCTTCCCTCACTCAGGTTGTTGGTGAAGTGAAGGCCAATTGCACAGGTGAGGCCTGGGTGTACACACATCCCCCACCCGCCGGAGGTCAGACAATAGGTGCGGCCCAGGGATATGCCCATCACCTATCCTCCAGAGCACCGACAAGAGAGGCACCGAGATGTGCTTCTTCACCAACATCCAGAGCAACGACGACAGACAGGGCCCACACTAAGGGTAAATGTCAAGACTGTGTCCTGCAGGGAATTGAAAGCTGCCTTCATCGCTTCCCTTGTGGACAAGAAGGACACAGAGCTGTCGGCTGCTTAACGAGACAGACGTCAGGAAATGGGTCTAGGTCGCTGGCAAGGGACAGACAGTGACCGCTGCAAAAAAAATGTCCCTACTCCAAATCAACTGTGTGAAGACAGAGAACCAGCTACATGTCCACACACAGGAACATCAACACACACTTATCATAAGACACCCAAGGTGAAACGCGTCACACAGCTTTTTGGCAATAGATGTATGGTCTCATGCCTATGTAATGGAGACAAATTCAGATGTTGTTAGACACTGGGGCACAGCTTAGCATTGTAGGGAGGGCCTGGGTAGAGAACGCTTTGCCAAGTGTTGAGATCCAACCACTTGAGACATTGTTAACTGAGGGCCAGCTCCACGTGACTGCAACAAACGGCACAACTGTCCCCTTTGATGGATGGATTGAAGTATCCCTGGAGATTCTGAGTAGTAAACATGGGAAAATGGCCATGCATGTGCCTATGCTAGTCAGTCAGAGCTGTGAAGACTGTCCAATACTAGGCTTTAATGTCATAGTTCACTGTTTTCTCTGATGAGTTCCTCTGACTGATGGTGTCAATCTCAGTTCACTGCTGAGTGAGGTGATGAATGTAAAATACAAATCTGTTGAAACCATGGTCTCTACCATTAAAGTGATGACCCATGAAGAAATGTCACTGAGCTGTTTGGTACAAGTGGGAAAGAAAGGACTTACCATTCCTACAGATCAAATAGCTGAGGTGAAACTTTGATTCAGAGCCTGGCCAGAGGGAAGAACAATGATGTTCGAGCCAGCCATGGATAGCCATTGCCCAGACGGTTTGGAGCTGTTTCCATGTCTCGTGGATGTGCCCTGTGGAACCTCGAAAGTGGCAAAGATTCCAATTCAGAACTCCACACAACATGATATATACCTCTCTCAGAGAACAGTGCTGGGTTGGGTAGAGTTGATGGATGACATCAGACCTGTCATCAGAGCACCTGACTGTCAGAAGAAGCATGTGAGTCAGTCTAGTGATGCTTTCTTACGCTCAACACAGCTTCACCATAGTGAGCACTCACACACCAGTTGGGTCCAGAGAAAAATGTCACCCACTTGTTGAGTTAGAACATCTACAGGAAGAGGAACAGAAAATAGTCAGAAGAATGCTTGTTGAAGAATCGGATGTGTTCTCACATGAAGATGGAGATATCGGCTGCACTCCAAACCTTAAACTGAGACTCAACTTGAAGGAATACACGCCTTTCCAGAAAAGTTACAACTCCATTCCGAAACCTCTTTGGTAAAGAGGTGAAAAAATATGTCCAAACTTACTGGAGAGTGGCTGGAACAAGAAATCCACATCTCCATATTCATTCCCGGTGGTCTGCGTGTACAAGAAGGACAGCAGCCTGCGGTTGCAGTATGTGCCAACTTCAGGGAGCTGAATCGCAAGACCATCCCTGACCGTTATCCGTGGATACAAGACCTGCTGGATAACCTAGGGGGATACACATGGTTCTCGATACTCGACCAAGGAAGAGCTTACATCATGACTTTGTGGATGAAAGCTCAAGACAAGCCAACGCTTTCAGCACCCCCAGGGGGCTATATGAGTGGGTCTGCATCCCCTTTGGTATGACCAATGCCCCATCCACTTTCCAGAGGTGTATGGAAGGAGTTTTAGAGGGCATGAGAGATGACTGCTTTTCTGCTGATCCAAGACGTTCAGCCAACATGTGGAAGACCTGAGAAGAGTGCATAATCAGATGAGGAAGCACAGTATCAAACTGCGGCCGAAAAGGTGTGAGGTCTTCAGATACCAAGTGAGGTGCATAGGTCAGATCGTATTCAGCAAGGGAGTACAAATCCACCCAAAAGACATGTGGCCTGTGTTGCAGCTAAAGGAGAGGGAGCCACAGACAGTTGGAGAGGTCAGAACACTGCTGGGATTCTTTGGCTACTACAGGTCATTCATCCAATATTTCTCCAGGATGGCCAAACCACTATTTGAGCTGCTACAAAGTCCATCAGAAGAAAAGGGGGAAACTGCCAAGCCCAAATCAACCAGAGGAAACACACAGGTATCAATCCAGTGGACGGCTGTACACAGAGCCATCGCAGCCAAGTTGGTGGACATGCTAACCAATCCACCCATACTAGGATACACAGACTGTGACCTACCATTTGTGCTAATGCTTCCAATGAGGGTCTAGGGGCTGTCCTTCACCAACATCAGAACGGGAGACTACGTGTAATCGGGTATGGGTCCAGAATGTTTTTAGCACTTAAATGGGCAATCTGTGACATATTTAGAGACTATACAATTCACTCACCTTTACCGTATACACAGACAACAACCCTTTTACCTATGTTCTGAGCACAGCTAGACTCAATGCAGTAGGTCACCGCTGGGTCGGGGAGTTGACTGACTTTGACCTAAAATGCTGGCCTGGGAAAATGAATGCAGACGCTGACACACTGTTTCATTGTTCTGTCGTTCTCCACAGCCACATGGGTGAATATACAGCATCTATGCCACCAAAAGCCATCTCAGCAGTATGGCAAGGAAGCAGAGAAGTGAAAAATTAGGATGTTCCATTGGTGGCTGCGCTTCCAGTCAACTCTAGAGAGGGCGGTGTGTCACCTGAAGGCATGCCTGCCATCACACCAGAGGATATCAAGGCTGTACAGCACGAGGATGCTGCAATCAGAGAAATCATCTTGCTGAAAAACAAAAGATGGAATCCAAATGAGAAAGAGAAAAAGCTCATGGGACCAGAAATAAGGAGACTTGTCCATGAGTGGAACAAGCTGGTCATGGCAAATGGAATCATGTACAGACAAGCTGGACAACGAAAGCAACTTGTACTACCCAGCAAGCTGAAATCAGTGGTGCTGAAGAACTTACGTGATGATGTGGGCCCCATCGGAGCAGACAAAGTGATCCACAAAGTGATCCATCTAGTCAGGGGAATATTTTACTGGCCATTCATGCAGGGTGAAGTAGTAGACTATGTATCAGACAGTGTGCATGTATCAAGCAGAAACATCCCTGTGCAACCTTTGAGCTTCTCTCTGTTGACTACATGCACCTTGAGCCAAGCAAAGGAGGCTTTGAATGTATTGTTGTGCTAATTGACCACAAGCCTTCCCAATAAAGCACAAGTCAGTCAAAACTGCAGCCGAGAAGATATTCCAAGACTTCATTCCTCAGTTTGGCTATCCTAGTAAGCTTCACCACAACCGAGGGTGAAAGTTCAAGAACAACCTGTTCCAGACACTCCATCAGCTTGCAGGGATCTCACTCTCGAATTACCCCATACCAGACTTCAACTGCACAAACAATTGTGAAGTGTTTAGGGAATTTTGTCCGGGTCAGAAATGTCAAAAAAATGTATTGGACTGCAAAAGTAAAAATGGCTACTTTTATGTGAATGAATGAGGTGGAACACACCTCAATTCAAACTGTTCTTGGAAAATAAAAAACTTGTTTGAAAATAATTTGAAATTGACAAGTTGAAAACAGCTTACAAAAAAAACAGGCTGCGTGCCTTGGTTTGAGGGCAGCGCAGATTAAATGTACTGTTGTGTAACAGTCACATTCTGGAATGGAGAGAATGTTCTAACATCATGTGCATAAAAAAACTCACTCTGGGGGCGACCATTAGAGATATTTGGAACTCATGCATAAAAGGGTTAAGCTCGGGGCCCTGGGTCTGAACCCCGCAGTGTGCAACTGGGTCCTGGACTTCCTGACGGGCCACCCCCCAGGTGGTGAAGGTAGGAAACAACACCTCCGCTTCGCTGATCCTCAACACAGGGGCCCCACAAGGTGCGTGCTCAGCCCCCTCCTGTACTCCTCATTTAGCCATGACTGCGTGGGCACGCACGCCTCCAACTCAAATAACAAGCAGACAATGCAACGGTAGTAGACCTTATTGCCGACAATGATGACACAGCCTACAGGAAGGAGGTGCCGGCCCTAGCAGAGTGGGGCCAGGAAAATAACCGCTCTCTCAACATCAACAAAATGAAGGAGCTGACCGTGGACTTCAGGAAACAGCAGAGGGAGCATGCCCCTATCCAAATCATCAGGACCGCAGTGGAGAAGGTGGAAAGCTTCAAGTTCCTCGGTGTACACATCACTGATAATCTGAAATGGCTCACCCTCACACACAGTGTGGTGAAGAAGACGCAACAGGGCCTCTTCAACCTCAGGAAGCTGAAGAAATTTGGCTTGGTCCCTGAGAAACATTTACAGATGCACAATTGAGAGCATCCTGTCAGGCTGTATCACTGCCTGGTATGGCAACTGAACCGCCCTCAACCACAGGGCTCTCCAGAGGGTGGTGTGGTATGCCCAACGCATCAACCAGGGCACACTGCATTCCCTCCAGGACACCTACAGCACCCGATGTCACAGGATGGCCAAAAAAGATCATCAAGGACATCAACCACCCGAGCCACTGCCTGTTCACCCCGCTATCATCCAGAAGGCAAGGTCAGTTCAGGTGCATCAAAGCTGGGACCGAGAGACTGAAAAACAGCTTCTATCTCAAGACTGTTAAATAACCATCACTTGCTGGTTACCACCCGGGTACTCAACCCTGCTGCCCTATATACATAGACAAGAAAACACTGGCCACTTTAATAATGGAACAGTAGTCACTTTAATAAAGTTTACATATCGCCTTTCTCATCTCATATGTACAGTCGTGGTCAAAAGTTTTGAGAATGACACAAATATTAATTTTCACAAAGTCTGCTGCTTCAGTGTCTAGATATTTTTGTCAGATGTTACTATGGAAAACTTAAGTATAATTACAAGAATTTCATAAGTATCAAAGGCTTTTATTGACAATTACATGAAGTTGATGGAAGGAGTCAATACTTGCAGTGTTGACCCTTCTTTTTCAAGACCTCTGCAATCTGCCCTGGCATGCTGTCAATTAACTTCTGGGCCACATCCTGACTGATGGCAGCCCATTCTTGCATAATCAATGCTTGGAGTTTGTCAGAATTTGTGGGTTTTGTTTGTCCACCCACCTCTTGAGGATTGACAACAAGTTATCAATGAGATTAAGGTCTGGGGAGTTTCCTGGCCATGGACCCAAAATATCGATGTTTCGTTCCCAGAGCCTCTTAGTTATCACTTTTGCCTTATGGCAAGGTGCTCCATCATGCTGGAAAAGGCATTGTTCATCACCAAACTGTTGCTGGATGGTTGGGAGAAGTTGCTCTCAAAGGATGTGTTGGTACCATTCTTTATTCATGGTTGTGTTCTTAAGGGGCGACAGGGTAGCCTAGTGGTTAGAGCTTTGGACTAGTAACCGAAAGGTTGCAAGTTCGAATCCCCAAGGTACAAATCTGTCGTTCTGCCCCTGAACAGGCAGTTAACCCACTGTTCCTAGGCCGTCATTGAAAATAAGAATTTGTTCTTAACTGACTTGCCTAGTAAAATTTTAAAAAGCAAAATTGTGAGTGAGCCCACTCCCTTGGCTGAGAAGCAATCCCACACATGAATGGTCTCAGTATGCTTTACTGTTGGCATGACACAGGACTGATGGTAGCGTTCACCTTGTCTTCTCCGGACAAACTTTTTTCCGGATGCCCAAAACAATCGGAAAGGGGATTCATCAGAGAAAATGACTTTACCCCAGTCCTCAGTAGTCCAATCCCTGTACTTTTTGCAGAATATCAGTCTGTCCCTGATGTTTTTCCTGGAGAGAAGTGGCTTCTTTGCTGCCCTTCTTGAAACCAGGCCATCCTCCAAAAGTCTTCGCATCACTCTGCATACAGATGAACTCACACCTGCCTGCTGCCATTCCTGAGCAAGCTCTGTACTGGTGGTGCCCCGATCCAGCAGCTGAATCAACTTTAGGAGACGGTCCTGGAGCTTACTGGACTTTCTTGGGCGCCCTGAAGCCTTCTTCACAACAATTGAACCGCTCTCATTGAAGTTCTTGATGATCCGATAAATGGTTGATTTAGGTGCAATCTTATTAGCAGCAATATCCTTGCCTGTGAAGCCCTTTTTGTGCAAAGCAATGATGACGGCACGTGTTTCCTTGCAGGCAATCATGTTTGACAGAGGAAGAACAATGATTCCAAGCACCACCCTCCTTTTGAAGCTTCCAGTCTGTTATTCAAACTCAATCAGCATGACAGAGTGATCTCCAGCCTTGTCCTCGTCAACACTCACACCTGTGTTAACGAGAGAATCACTGACATGATGTCAGCTGGTCCTTTTGTGGCAGGGCTAAAATGCAGTGGAAATGTTTTTGGTTGATTCAGTTAATTTGCATGGCAAAGACTGACTTTGCAATTGATTGCAATTCATCTGATCACTCTTCATAACTCATAACTTTCTGGAGTATATGCAAATTGCCATCATACAAACTGAGGCAGCAGACTTTGAAAATGAATATTTGTGTCATTCTCAAAACTTTTGGCCATGACGGTATATACTGTATTCTATTCTACTGTATTTCAGTCAATGCTACTCCAACATTGCTTGTCCTATTATTGATATATTTCTTCATTCCATTATTTTACTTTTAGATTTATGTATTGTTGTGAATTGTTAGATGCTTCTGCACTGTTGGAGCTTGGAAGACAAGCATTTTACTATACCCGCAATGACATTGGCTAAATATGCGTATGTGACCAATCAAATTTGATATGCAGAAGCTCTAATATTTAGTTTAATTTTACCTTTATTTAACTAGGCAAGTCAATTAAGAAGACATATTTATTTACACAGATGGCCTACACTGTTCAATCCAGATGACGTTGGGACATTTGTGTGCCACCCTGTGGGACTCCCAATCACGTCCGGTTGTGATACAGTCTGGATTCGACCAGGGTGACTGTAGTGACACCTCTACCACTGAGATGCAGTGCCTTTAACCACTGCGCCACTTGGGAGCCCAATCTCCTGTTATGTCCCTCTAATGGGTGTTTTGAAATAATCATCACCTTAAAAAGCTGTCCATTTCGTTGTGCTAGGCTTTGAAACTACATCCACAAACAGGTTTTTTAACATGCTGTTGAACTTCTTTCACAGTGAGGTGAGTTTTAAAAACATGTTACCGTTTTGATGATTTTATTTGCATTGATGTTAGAGTAATTAGAGGGACATTAGAGCCCTGAGTACCAGGCCATTAGGACCTGTTGGAGGGACAATAGAGCCCTGATGGAGGGACAATAGAGCCCCAAGTACCAGGTCATTAGGACCTGATGGAGGGACAATAGAGCCCTGAATACCAGGCCATTAGGACCTGATGGAGAGACATTAGAACCCTGAATACCAGGCCATTAGGACCTGATGGAGGGACATTAGAGCCCTGAGTACCAGGCCATTAGGACCTGATGGTCATTAGCAAGTTGGGTACTACCAAAGCATGCCCAGAGTGCATAACAGGAGATTACCATGAGTCAACATTCACGTAGAATTTTACTGAGGTCATAATTCATGACTGCCGGTGAGATGGTAATATGGTCACCGTAATAGCCCTAGGCAAACTATTAAAAACCTTTAAAAGCTCCATTTGTGTCACCCTCCACACCAAGCCTTGGCTCTTCTAAAGCCAGGCATTGGATTTCCTGTCTCTTTCAGGGTCCACAAGGCTCTAGTGATTATTACAAACATTTCTATTCACATGGGTATTCCCCACTCTCTCCTCTATTCTTAAACTGTTGTGTTCCTGACCCTCTTCTTAGGAGACTTAATAGGAAGCACCAAGTGGAATCATTATCCTGCATTGTTTCCTAACTTTTTTTAGAGGAGAAACTATCTTGGGCAAGTATTTAGACTTTTATTGAGTTTTCATAACTCTCTTAACACGTCATTGGTTGTTTTGTTCTAGTAGGGAATTTAGATAGATTACAATGAAAGGGCACTCTTCTTACAGTCGATCTCATGCTGTCTTGAAGTTGTCCGGTAGGCACAGATCTTGGATCAGCTTAACCTTTCCAAAACATAACCTTTCCATTAGGGGAAAAACACAAAACAAACTTCAAATCAGTTAGTACTGAGGTCTGATCCCTTCATGAAGCCTTATGACTGCTAATGACACCTATAATGACCTAATGAGAGGCCTGGAATAGTGCCGGCCCCCCTGGCTTCATACCCTCCATACCATCACAATCCCACCACATGCCTGGACTAGGGACCGGGGCTGGTGCCTCACTCTGGGCCGGCCCTTGATCCAGTCTACATCTGGGTTGTGTATGCAGGCTTGGGGATCAAGCAAAGGCCCTCGGGACTGGAAATAGCCCCAGTTAACCCCTACTAGTCTTTGGGAAGCTAGTATGGATGACATACCTCACTGATGAGGAGCAGACCTGCTTGGGGCATAGGGAGGGGAGGCATGGATGTGTGTTTGTATGGAACGGAGGTCAGAAGTAGGGCTATTTTCTAACTGGGTGTAAAAGGGGGTGTGATGGAGAGATGGAAGGAGAGACGGAGCAGCTGGATGGATAAGGCTGACACCCACAAGAAATATTAATCATTGCTTTAAAAAAAAATGTCATACTGGCGCTTGGCAAAAACTAGGACAAAGTAACATGGGACAACGATTGATGATTGACACTCACCCTGTGTCTATCCTAGCTCAGAGTGCATACCATTCACATTGCAGCATCCTGCCTCTGTCTGATGCTTGTGATAATTCATTGACAGATCAACAGTTGCACCAGACAACACCTTTCCCATTCCTTCATTTAAAACGGATTCATAAAGTTTCTTCCTTCTTTCTGTGTGTGTGTGTGTGTGTGTGTGTGTGTGTGTGTGTGTGTGTGTGTGTGTGTGTGTGTGTGTGTGTGTGTGTGTGTGTGTGTGTGTGTGTGTGTGTGTGTGTGTGTGTGTGTGTGTGTGTGTGTGTGTGTGTGTGTGTGTGTGTGTGTGTGTGTGTGTGTGTGTGTGTGTGTGTGTGTGTGTGTGTGTGTGTGTGTGTGTGTGTGGTGCGCATGAGTGTGTGCATGTTGGCACTCAATTCTCAGATTGACCATCACGGTTATTGGATTCCTATTTTTAGCAACATATGTAAAAACAATACAAGGATGAATGAAATAGCATGTATTTGCTCATGGTTATGTATCCTGAAGCACCCTTGCATCAATGCAGAAGGATCAGTACAGTTTACCATGGCTGACTAATGTGTGCATGTGTGACTGCATGTGTGATTTTGTGTGTCTGTGTGCATGTGTTTTTTGTGGTGTGCGTGTGCATGCTTATGTGCGTGTGGGAGTATCGACTATTTCCAACTTCTCAGCTGACTTCAGGTTTCCATCAAAACATTTCCAATAGTAAACTAATAAACATTTAATAATAATGGGTTGCCCAGGGTAAACTGGAGAGGTGATGCTTATTATGACGGGTGACTGTTTATTTCTAGTTAGTTTCCATGATGACATAGGACATGGGTATGAAGCTGGATAATGGTCATTGGTCACCATGCTCTCCTAGGGCCGTGTATTTAAAATGACTTGCTCTTTTCTCACCTTGTTTTCCCTCTATTTCTCTGATCCAAATAAAAGCCTTTGAGATGAAAATGGCCAAAATATTTCAGGATAACATCACCGTGACGAAGGTACAGTCTTTGGGAAGTATTCAGACCCCTTGATGATTTTTTCCCACATTTTGTTACATTACAGCCTCATTCTAAAATGTATTCAATTGTTGTTGTGTTTCTCATCAATATACACACAACACCCCATAATGACAAAGAAAAAACAGTTTTTTTTTTAAATGTTTGCAAATTGATAAAACATTTAAAACTGAAACATATTTACAGAAGTATTCAGACCCTTTACTCAGTACTTTGTTGAAGCACCTTTGGCAGCGATTACAGCATCGTGTCGTCTTGGGTATCATGCTATCATGCTACCAGTCTGAGGTCCAGAGCGCTCTGGAGCAGGTTTTCATCAAGGATCTCTCTGTACTTTGCTCCATTCATCTTTCCTTCGATCCTGATTAGTCTCCCAGTCCCTGCCACTGAAAAACATCCCTAAAGCATGATACTGCCACCATCATGCTTCACCGTAGGGATGGTGCCAGGTTTCCTCCAGATGTGATGCTTGGCATTCAGGCCAAAGAGTTCAACCTTGGTTTCATAAGACCAGAAAATCTTGTTTCTTACAGTCTGAGAGTCCTTTAGGTGCCTTTTGGCAAACTTCAAGCAGGCTGTCATGTGTTTTTTACTGAGAAGTTGCTTCAGTCTGGCCACCACTATAAATGCCTGATCGGTGGAGTGCTGCAGAGATGGTTGTCCTTCTGGAAGGTTCTCCCATCTCCACCGAAAAACACTGGAGCTTTGGGTTCCTTTGGGTTCCTTTGGGTTCCATTGGGTTCCTGGTCACCTCCCTGACCAAGGCCCTTCTCCCCCGATTTAACAATTTAGCCGGGCGGCCAGCGCTAGGAAGAGACTTGGTGGTTCAAAACTTCTTCCATTTAAGAATGATAGACGCCACTGAGTTCTTGAGGACTTTCAATGCTGCAGCCATTTTTTGGTATCCTTCCCCAGATCTGTGTCTCGATAAAATCCTGTCTCGGAGCTCTACGGACAATTCCTTTGACGTCATGACTTGGCTTTTTCTCTGACATGCAATGTCAATTGTGGGATCTAATATAGACAGGTGTGTGCCTTTCCAGATCATGTCCAATCAATTTAATTTATCACAGGTGGACTCCAATCAAGTTGTAGAAACATCTCAAGGATGATCAATGGAAACAATTTCGAGTCTCACAGCAAAGGGTCTGAAAACGTATGTAAATAAGGTATTTAATTGTTTTTATTTTTAATAGATTTGAAAAAATTCTAAAACCTGTTGTCGCTCTGTCATTATGGGGATGTTGTGTTTACATTGATGGGGATTTGTATTTATTTAATCTGTTTTAGAATAAGGCTATAAGGTAACAAATTGTGGATAAAGTCAAGGAGTCTGAATTCTTTCCCGAATGCACTGTATATGACGACCTTCTCTTTCTAGCATCAGTCGAGTAGCTTACAACCAACATTGACCTCTGGTAGTTTGGCACTGAAAAATACACTTTCCCCCCCTTTTTTATTCTCAAGTTGTCATGACAACATTGCAATATCTTGGTTTATTTGTCTGTTTGTTTTGCAAGATAGGTGTATCATATTTCAAAATCACTTTTACTCTGATGACTTACTGTTCCTGTCCATAGACGTGCTAGATTACTGTCTAGATGAAGAATATGTATGCATATAAGGGCTTATTCAAACATACTCCAAGTATCAAATAATGTAATCAAAGCATTGGCTAGGTGTGCAGGGTAACATTCAATCAATGCATAACAGACTGTACCCGAGAGGCGCATACTGAGACTTAGAAAATAACTATTTCTGATTTAGCTCGGTTGAGTGTGACATCTCAATCAGGTGTTTGTGTGTGTGTGTGTGTGTGTGTGCCTGAGTGTGTGCGTGTTTGTGTAATAGGTTGCAGAGCCCTGATGAAAGGGCGATGGCGACATGCAGTGTTTCGTATCATCACTCCCTAGGCAACAAAATCTCTGTCTCAGCCACAGCCCCTTCCTCAGACACATGAGGGAGGGAAGTAGAGAGAGAAAGGGGAGAGAAAGAGAAAGGGAGAAAGTGGAGGGAGAGGGAGGGGAGAGGAGATAGGGCACATAGGACACAAGCAAAGAGTTGTAAGAGAGAGATGGCGAAGAACAAAAAGGAAAACGAGAAAGGAGAAAGAGGAAGAAATAGCAAGATAATTAAACAGGGGAAAGTTAAAAGGGAATGAGAGAGAAACAAAAGGGGAAATAGATAGAGTGAGAGAGAAAAACAGAGAGTGAAAGAGAGTAGAAAGGAAAGGTCGAGCTCCTCAGAGAGGAATTCAATCAGTCAGAACATTGTGTACATAATAATATATAATAATATATGCCATTTAGCAGACGCTTTTATCCAAAGCGACTTACAGTCATGTGTGCATACATTCTACGTAAGGGTGGTCCCGGGGATCGAACCCACTACCCTGGCGTTACAAGCGCCATGCTCTACCAACTGAGCTACAGATGGCCCTTCACCTTCCCCTGCATCCCCACGACTTCCGACCCTGACCAAGCCCTGTAAGTCCCTACTCATTTAATGTCACGAAAGAAAACACATTCTCTTAATTCTATTAAGCCGTACCTTCCTCTGACCTTATTGCCTTTGACCTTAGCAGGTACTCTGAGGGAAAAGGATGAGAGAGAGAGGTCATGAGCAGATGAGCTCTAACATTTTTCAGCATGTTTTTTACAAGGAGATATACAGGATACTACCCTCCACAACACAACTGTAAAAAAAAAAAAAAATCATACTATCAAAGATTCTTATTCCGAAGGACTATACAGCAAATTCTCTGGCAAACCAATGTCCAGCAAAAGAAGCACAACAGAAACCTGAAAACACCATCCAACCTGGAACTGAGTGAGTAATGTTTAGTCTGAAGCTAATTTTAAAGCCAAGAATAAAAATATATTACAATAATATATTTTACTTTATAAGGACTCAATACTAGGTTAAGGCTATCAAGCTTGCTAGGACAGAACAGATCCGTCTGCAACTTCAATTAGCAATGAGGTGTGAAGTGGGAGATGTCAATGCCCTTGAGCCCAACAATGGCAGGAGAGTTTCACAGCCTCCCCCACCCAAATGCAGAGGCCTTTTAAACCCCCTCCCTCTGTGCAGAGGTCATTACAATACAGTACCCCCTAGATGTAAAAATAATAATAAAATAGAAGGCACGGAAAGAGTACAACAATAATCTCCTTATGGAAAATGTAGCTGACTGCTATAAAAATGGGAACGTAAGCAACTTAATCTTCCACACAGACCATCCCCTGGCATGGCACAGTTCTATAGTAACACACTACTCCTCTGTTAATAGGTAGGCGGGGGCTGTTAGTGATGGGTGGAAACTCAGGATATTAGACAACGAGGACTCTGAGTCAGCCACTGTCAATCTGTACACGTCTGAAACAGTATTGGTACAGGGCAGCCCCAAACAGTTTCAGCTGAACTTTTATATAATCAAAGAGGGAGCGCAGCTGGAGAAGCTCTCTCCTGAGAAAGATACCCCCACCCCAAGCATGTCCGAAAAGACATCTTAATTAAACAACACCACAGACGAGCAACCCCAAGCGGAAAGTCAACCTCCCAGCACAGAGCACTACTCCCTTGTTTAAATGAAGGATACATTCACCTAGCTGAAGGTAAGGTGGGTGGAGCTGGAACAGCGGGTGAACACACTACAGTCAGCACGAAAAAATAGTCCAGCAAAACAACACCTCCACAACTTGACCCGGAGAGCTGTAGAGAGACATGACTGCAGGAGAAAGAGCAGGGGCAGGAGAAGAACAGAGCACTGGAGGAGAAGGTGAGACTCCTGGAGAAGAAAGTGAGAAAGATGACATGTGACATAGAACAACCCATTAGAGACCTGGCCACCCTCGCAGAGAAGCCAACAGAACAGGACACCTCAGATCCTAACCAAAATCTTGACACCACAGCAAAACATCCACCCCAGACCCTGACCATAGCCTCAACATCACAGCAGGACAGACAAATGAAGAACCCCGAGTCCAGGAGATCCCACCCACTCTGAGCACCCCCCCTGTCAGCCACCCTGACAGCCCTCCTGACAATCCCCCCCACACCCACTGAGGACATACACAAGCCACAGATTGGACTCTTTATGGACTCAAACGGGAAATATATACAAAATAAACTCGTGTCCAAATACCCAATGCGCTCTAGACCTTCTGTCTGAGGACCAACTAGGGTCACCCAGCCACATAATAATACACACAGGGACAAACGATCTGAAAGCAGAGCAGCAAAGGGTGGCCACAGCGCTCAAGGAAGTGATTGAAAAAGCTACTTCTACTTTCACCAAAGCACAAGTGGTTATCTCCACCCTGCTACCACAAAAATATAAACCCAAGTATTTCCTGTGACTGCCTCAAAACCGAATGTTTACCTGGCCCACCACTCAGCCCTGGACGTGAACAGCCTTTACGACCAGGTCCAGTTATACAAGGCAGCAGTGCCCACCTTTGCTAGGACCCTCAGACCGCAGCCCCAACACCTCACAATACATACCTCGGCCTAAACATCAGTGTCACAGTCAGACCTGGGCCCTGACAGTACATCTCAGTAAGACAAAAGATAATGATATTCCAAAAAAGGTCCAGTTGCCTGGATTGCAAATAGAAATTCCATCCAAATGTTCGAAAATATGTGAAACTCATTTTTATTTGGCGTACTGTCGACGGCACAGATAACTTCCACAAAGCTGTGAATGATCTGAGAGACAAGGCAAGAAGGGCCTTCTATGCCATCCAAAGGAACATAAAATGTGACATCCCAATTAGGATCTGGCAAGAATACTTTAATCAGATATAGAACCCATTTCCCTTTATGGTTGTGAGGTCTGGGGTCCACTCATCGATCAACAATTCACAAAATGGGACAAACACCAAATATCCTCAGTGTACAATGTAAAACACCAAATAAACTTGCCATGGACAGGGGAATTAGGATACCAACTAATTATCAAAATCCAGAAAAGAGCCGTTCAATTTCTCAACCACCTAAAAGGAAGTTATTCCAAAACCTTCCATAGCAAAGCCATCACATACAGAGAGATAAACCTGGAGAAGTCCCCTAAGCAAGCTGGGGCTCTGTTCACAAACACAAAGAGCCCCAGGACAGCAACACAATTAGACCCAACCAAATCATGAGAAAAGATAATTACTTGACACATTGGAAAGAAATAACAAAAGAATAGAGCAAACTAGATTGGCTATTTGGCCCTAAACAGAGAGTACACAGTGGCAGAAGAGGGCAGTCCACAAGCGCAAAAGAAGGATATCAAGGATCTAGAAGAATTCCAGATCCCTCCTAATGTGTTCTCCAACTCATAAAACATTTTAGACAAAGGCTCAGTGCCGATATCCTCGCAAGGTGAGATGTTGAAAGGTATTGAAAACAGCTGTGTCAATCATTTTGACCCCAAACTTTTTGAGAAAAAAATGAGGTATTACTTGTTAATCAAAATCTCTTTCTCTGAGAGTTGTATTAGTATAAAATAGTATCATTTCATAATTTTTTAAAAGTATTTGAATCATTTATTTTATACAGACATTTTTGCTAATTTTTATCAAGGGTGTCAATAATTACGGACTCTACTGTTATATATGAAGACTTGATAATATTAGAGCCCTACTGGAGACGAGAGACAAATGTTCTGAAGGGTCTTGATTATTTGCAGGCGGTAGGTCGGTGGGAAGGAAGAGAGTTACGTTAGAAGGACTATAAAGAAGGGAAGATTAATGTTACAAAATCTTGTAATGAGGTGTGGGTGTCCAAGAGACGAGTGCAGGGAGCGAGGGACAGGGAGCGAGGGAGGGGTAGAAAGGAGAAGCGGAGTGCCTCTTTATTATTCTTGTGGCTGCTCCTTGGATCGACAGGACCGTATTGATTTACGCTGTTGTCAGTAGGCATTCTTGGTTTTCCTCAAATGGATTGGGGCTATTTTTACTCTCTTTCAATTACCTATCGGATTTGCATTGCTACCTCAGATGTAATCAGTGCCAAGACCAATCTACAGAGAGTGAATTTAGAGTTTACAGTGGCTTCAGAAGGTATTCACACCCCTTGACTTTTTCCACATTTTGTTGTGTTACATTTATATTTTGTGTCACTGGCCTACACACAATACGCCATAATGTCATAAATCAGTAAGTATTCAACCCTGTCAATGGCAAGCTTAAATAAGTTCAGCAGTAAAAATGTGCTTTAAAAATCACATAATAAGTTGCATGGACTCACTCTGTGTGCAATAAAAGTGTTTAACGTGATTTTTAAATGACTACAAAAAATGTGGAAAATAAATTAACTTTACATACTGAATACAAAGTGCTATATTTGGTCCAAATCCAACACAACACATCACTGAGTAACACTATTTATATTTTCAAGCATGGTGGTGGGCTGCATCATGTTGTGGGTATGCTTGTCATCGGCAATGTTTTTTTTCTTTCTATGATAAAAATAAACAAAATAAAACTAAGCAAAGGCAAAATAGTAGAGGAAAACCTGATTCAGTGTGCTTTTCATCACACACTCGGAGACAAATGTACCTTTCAGCAGGACAATGACCTAAAATACGAGGGCAAATATACACTGGAGTTGCTTACCAAGATGACATTAAATGTTCCTAAGTGGCCTAGTTACAGTTTTGACTTAAATCAGCATGAAAATCTATGGCAGTCTAGCAATGATCAACAACCAACTTGACAGAGTTTAAAGAATTTTTAAAAGTATAATGTGCAAATATTATACAATCCAGGTGTGCAAGGCTCTTAGTGACTTGCCCAGAAAGACTAAGCAGTAATACCTGCCAAAGCTGATTCTGAAATGTATTGACTCAAGGGTGTGAAATGACAAACAGAAATGAGATATTTCTGTATTTCATTTTCAATACATTTGCAAAAATGTCTAAAAACATGTTTTCACTTTGTCCTTATTGGGTATTGTGTGTAGATGGGTGCGATTTTTTACCTTTATTTAATCCATTTTGAATACAGGCTATAACACAACAAAGTGTGGCATAAGTCAAGGGGTATGACTATTTTCTGAAGGCACTGTAACTGCTCTTGACTGTCTCAGTGTTCATGTACAAAGATGATGTGTGGATGGATGGTTAGAATATAGTCCATGTTTAAATAGTATCTATAAATATAGTAGTATGGCGGATTCCCAGTTAGATACATCTGATCCATTTCATTCCATTAGAAACGGGTGTGAGTGGAGCTGTCCCAGCCTTAAATGACAAATGACTACTAATGTTTTTTAGTAGGCCTACTTTTCCATTACAATTGTCATAACCCTACGAGCATGGACATAACCTTGTCCATTCTAAACAGGAGAGCATATCCACTTGATTCAGTCAAATCATTTCAGGCTTGATTGTGGCTTGTTAAGGCCCTGGAAAATGCATTGTGTTTGTTGCCAGAGGTTTTATGCTTTATCCCCTTAGTTAGCAAACAAACACAGGATTCAGAGGAAAAACCTCAGATGGCTAGAACTTCACTTTGTCTTGATAAAAATTTGAACAATGCATCAGAGCTTGTTGCAATTGACTCCATTTCACTGAAATTTCTACTAATTGTGAGAACATTAAGTCAAGAAATACTTGACCCACAGCGCAAATTACCAAGGACATTCTATTCTCCTTTCGTTTGCAACATAACTAAATAGATTAATGGTGTTGCCAGCTCTCTCTCTCTCTCTCTGTCTTTCTTTCGTCCTCTTCCACTTTTTGGCACAGAATGCAAGCCTGCAATTTTTAACAGCTGTGCTGTCCTTAGTTGCATAATAGGGAGATTGAATTGTTTATTTTTGTATATTTAGATATTCAGTAGGGCAAATGAAACAGACGCTAGCTTGGTTGGCACTCTGATATTATCAACATGGTTATTTTGACATGAGCAAAGTGTCCATGTGCAACAGAAAGTACTTTTTGTGCTCTTTGTCCCTAGCATTACCCAGGGACTTTCTCTGGTTCTCTCTCTCTCCATCTATCTCGGTATCTTTTGTCTCATTGTCAGGGGAGCAAGCATTCCAGAACTCTGGCACTCGCTTGTCTCTCAAAAAAAACAGTTGCTTGTCAGTAGAAAGTGCCCCTTTTATAGCCATGGCGACATCTCAAAATGTTACATCACCTTTAAAAAAAAGAAGGTATTTGGGCTCCTGAGATTGTCCCTCTCCTGTCTCTGCTTTTAATGGTCGGGGATAATGAGCTTCCAATTATAGTTCAGTTATTTGGAAGATGTCAGTGTTCAGGTTACAGCTTCCTGTCTTCTAAACCTCACCGGAGCGTAGTCCTAATGGATCAGCGCTCTAATTTGATTTACCTGATGACGATCACCCCCTTTTCAATCTATTAATCCTCTTTCTTCAGGGGTTCCACTTGACCCAGAAAACCATGATGGTTACAACACACCAGGGTTGTCACATAATAATAAGCATTTCCCCTCTTGTTCGTATGGTGAGTGGGATGCAAGTATAAGGTCAAGGAATAATGAACATATGAAGTAGGACACTGAAGGTTGAGCATTATGTCTTCAAGAAGACATTTCTATGGAAGGAGACTCAGAGGATCACTCAGGTCGATCATATCTGACACACAAGCAGCATTGTAAGTGTCTGTGATAATGGCCATACACCTCTATGGAAGCCCTGATTATGGGTTTGTCATAATGCAAGTGATTCATATCTGAAACAATGATAAACAGCTTAAGGTTGATCAACAGAGAACGATGATCTCAGAAGCTCTACCATGTTTAATTCCTTTTAACGTGCCAGGGTCTTTTCTCTGAGCCCTCATATAGAGCGCGTAGATTGTTTTAGTAAATATCTGATTAATCCCAGAAGGGGTCTCTCTCTAGGCGCTGTTACATAAGTCAGACACCGCTGTGTAAAAAGACACTCTCGTTTCTCAAATAACTAAGCCACACCTTTCACTAGCTCTTCATTGTATTCCCTTAAGGCCCTAACCCATATACCCAGGTGCTGCCTGCCCTCCTCCCTGCACCACTTTAGTCTTCCATGAATGGAGTATTTTGAAAAAATGCAGATTCTGGATGGTTTTGGGGGCTAGAATGTTGTAAATAAACTATTTTTCCCAAAAATTAGTTTTCCCACTGCCCTGGTTCTAAGGGGCATGAATATCGCCAAAATGTGTGGTGGCAGTTGTTTTGGTTGGCTCTTTTTTCTGAGTGGACTCCCTCTAGAAGTTTTGGCTGCAGTGTTGAGAGTGTTGGCTCTGGGAATTATTCCATGTTCGTGACATATTTAATTCAGGTCGACGAGGGTGACTGTGTACACGCACCTCTCTCCCAAATAAACACTGTTGTCAAGAATCAATCAGCTCTCTTTTTCTCCACCGGAAGGGTTTTGGGATAAGATGTTCTCCAAAATATTATTTTTTAAGTGTACCGTTTTACGCATTTCTTGCCAAGGTAACGTAATATCACAGGGGGAAAACTGTCTAGTAATGCAGTCCACTTTGAATCACATAGATATAACAACCTTACTGAGCACTCCAAATCACCAAGAGGATGTATCCATTAACATATTATTAAAGGATATTAGTCATGCAGTTTTTCACTCTGTACCATAAGCATCTGAATACAGTGCATTGAGATACTTGTGTGCAATAGCCAACTGTAGGCCAGTGGTCCATTCTTTTTTCAAAAATCTATTTACTGAAGGTCTTTGTAAAAATGCTTCATTTGCACGTAACGTAACCTAGCAGTGTGTACACGGCACTGTATAGTGAAATGCTGAATGCAGTATGAACCATAAGGATTTCATGTAAGACCCTAGCTTGCCAAGACATTTCAAAGCCTGTCAATGCTTGGAATACTGTACCAAGACTAGGGTTGCAAAGGGAGGGTATATTACTGGAAGGTTTACCAGTAAACTACCAGAATTTTGTATCTTTCAAGGATTTATGTCATCTATCACAAGATATCTGGCGGTTGTTTTGGGTACTTCAGATTATAACAAGCATCTGTAATTATCTCTGATCCTCTCTGGCCATATCATGTAAAATATATGGCATAATTACTTAAGGTGATAAAAAAAATATATATAATATAAATCTGTAAAACATTATCCTAAATATAAGCCATGAAGGCTAGGGGAATACCATTGGTGTTTAACATGAGGGCTTGAGCATGAAATACCCCCTCAAAAAATGATACGCTTTTATTTATTTTACTGTCAATATGCATTTATTGTCAATGTTTTGTCGTCAAACTCAATAAATAAATTGCCATTGTTGATTAGATGCTTTTCCATTAATTAGGCTATTTTCTGTTTAACCATATGGTCTATCTGGTATAAACTCATGGACAATATAAACACAGATATACAAATGTATTCTATATATGATTAAATATATTTTTAAGTTATTCAAGTATAAATTACCAAAGTTACGATAGATTGCTATAGAATTTATTTTAATTGCCCAAATTACTGAAGATTACCGTAACTTTGGTCAATTACCGGTAGCTTTGCAACCCTAACTAAGACGATGGGCAAACAAGATTACACAAGCGAACAACAAGGGCAGGCATTATGTTTTGAAGCTAATATGACTAATTCTCAAGGACAGAGGCTCCATTTGGATTATTCAATATGTACTATAACGACAACATTCAGGAATAGATGGAATGATTCTGCATGTGACGAAGGATGAAGTATAATAATAGTGTCATGCATATCATGGGATTTGAAATACTTTCCGCCCTCAAAAGCACAATAGCACTGAGTGCATCAGTGCTTGGAGGAAAATTGCTTGAAGTAAAAGTGCACAGAATAGAATTCAGTGAGTGAAGAGTGTGGAGGCAGACTCAAGCCACATGTACAGAGGCTGAAGCGCATCCTGGTACTTTCCACAGGTCCTGGAGGCAGACTCATGGAAACAGAAAGGAAGACGCCTGATGACGAGGTGTCGAACCGTTGTTATAAATAAATATCACCTGGGAGCCACTGCAACATGAAAATCCATACTATACTAAACATTAGGAACACCTGATCTTTCCATGACATAGCCTGACCAGGTGAAAGCTATGATCCCGTATTAATGTTACCTGTTAAATCCACAGTGTAGATGAAGGGGAGGAGACAGGATAAATCATATTTTATAAGCCTTGAGAAAATCGAGACATGGATTGTGTATGTGTGCCATTTAGAATGTGAATGGACAAGACAAAATATTGAAGTACCTTTGAATGGAGAGTCCATGTCGCGACGGCAAAATGGGGTGCAACCAGTGATGTACAGTATATAAAAACTGGATTGCTAATTCTACTGTATGTATTGGCCATTGTGAGGCTTTGAAGCCCAATTTGTAAGTCGCTCTGGATAAGAGCGTCTGCTAAATGACTTAAATGTAATGTAAATGAAGCCATATTGGCACTCACCAGTAGCAGCAGTCCTCCATAGGAATGAATGGAATTCTACACTATTTCAATTAAATGTTTCATAATTGTTGTTGTTGTAGTGAGGACAGTAACATTATTAAGAAAATATATATATACTTTAAGGAAAATGTTTATATATCTATATGTATTTGTGGTATTATTTATGTTTTTCTCACATAATATAATGTAAAAGTCTGCATTAATGTGTCTGTAATATAATAAATGTGGCAAAAACAAATGTAGACATTAATACATGCATTTCTATAGCTTCCTAAAAGTTTTTTTTACAATGGTGGGGGAGTGCCCCCTATTAGTCATCTAGTGTATATGTACATCATTGGGTGCAACTCAATATTTGGAAGGTGTCCCTAATGTTTTATACACAAAAACCTATTCATTTTTTATTAATAAATACACCATTGATATGAATAGCAATTCCAACTCTGTCCTTTTTGTCCCATTTCCCTTCTACTGTATGTGGAACTCACATAGGGAAACACTCACAAAGGGAAACACTCACAAAGGGAAACACTCACATAGGGAAACACTCACATAGGGAAACACTCACATAGGGAAACACTCACATAGGGAAACACTCACAAAGGGAAACACTCACAAAGGGAAACACTCACAAAGGGAAACACTCACAAAGGGAAACACTCACATAGGGAAACACTCACATAGGGAAACACTCACAAAGGGAAACACTCACATAGGGAAACACTCACAAAGAGAAACACTCACATAGGGAAACACTCACATAGGGAAACACTCACAAAGGGAAACACTCACAAAGGGAAACACTCACATAGGGAAACACTCACATAGGGAAACACTCACAAAGGGAAACACTCACAAAGGGAAACACTCACAAAGGGAAACACTCACATAGGGAAACACTCACATAGGGAAACACTCACATAGGGAAACACTCACAAAGGGAAACACTCACAAAGGGAAACACTCACATAGGGAAACACTCACAAAGGGAAACACTCAAAGGGAAACACTCACAAAGGGAAACACTCACAAAGGGAAACACTCATAAGCGCCTGGCAGGCAGTCCAGCATCCGTTCCATGTCATCCCTGCAATTTGTTTGGGGCCAAACCTGACCCCTCCCCATCCCGACCTGGTTTCCCATGTACTCCGGCTGCCAAAGGCGACCACAGAGACTTCTTTATCTGTCCAGCTTCCTGTTCGAACTGGCGTCCAATCGCTGCCAGCCTAGGACTGTGGCCCTGTGTGACTCGTAATGTTCCTGTGAATGAGATAGAGACAGAGACTTTTACAGACCCATATCTCTGTGGCCATGACCCAGACACAGTCACATACTGCTTTAGGAGAGACAGGGGATGGAGCTGACTAAAGAAATGTATGACTGGAGTGACTGAATGACAGATCTGTTGTTTTTATAGTGGGTTGTGCTTTCGGTAAGGATTGAACTTTTTATACTACCACTGAATTTGAACACTAAAGTATTCATGCTTGGCCTCACACTACTCACTTGATATCACTGTCCGTCCACCTGTCTATCCGTCCGTCCATCCATCTATCTATCTTTGTCCTAGTGTATGCTTTCTGTGAGTACTTCTGGACCAGACTTTGCCAGATGTGAGTGCATCCACATATTGTGGTCTCTGCCAAGTCTTCCTCTTCAGCATGGCTACAGGCTGCAGCCCACAGCTGGCCCATGCGGCTGGTCCCAGGGCTATTTCACATCCCAGTTTTGGGGAAATGGTAAGTGTGATCCACATGCCTTTGGACCGGTCTCTATGTGCTCTGCTAGCCCGTCTGTGTGTGCACCGTAAGCGCTCCAGGCCCAGGCCCCTCTCTTTGTCTGTGGCTCTAGGACTGGCTCTCACATGAGATGAGAATGACTGTAGGAAGGGATGAATGACGAAATGCAGTGCCAAAACCCACATGCCCAACAATTTCTCACCCTCAACTCATCAAAGTCTGTCTTTCCTTTTCTTATCTCATGGTCTTCTCCCACCTGGTTCACCTAGTGTTTGTCTCGGGTCCGATTTTTCTTTCACCATTTGTTCCTACCTTTCTTAGTCACCAAATGTTCTCCATTTCTCATTTTTCTAAAAACACTGGATCTGCTTGATTTTATACCAAACTGGAACCAACGGTGACTCCTATTTCCGGACGTGGTCTGAGCGTAGGCTATGAGAACCTCGTTTTTTTGTAGAGACATGTCTGTGAGGAATTCCAAGCAGCTTTGTCTTTGCTCAACTATATGGTCTTAGTATAATGACTATTTTCCTTATACCGCCATCAACACTACAGCAATCGTGTGCTGCAATTACTGCTATTTTAAAGCCTGACATTACAGTTTGCCTATTTTTGGAGTTTCTGGGCTAAAATAAGACCAGACGCAGACAGCATCCTGGGGCGGTGGATTTAGTCGACTGACGTGATATACATCTTTACAGCTCACAGACGTGTGTGTGTGTGTGTGTGTGTGTGTGTGTGTGTGTGTGTGTGTGTGTGTGTGTGTGTGTGTGTGTGTGTGTGTGTGTGTGTGTGTGTGTGTGTGTGTGTGTGTGTGTGTGTGTGTGTGTGTGTGTGTGTGTGTGTGTGTGTGTGTGTGTGTGTGTGTGTGTGTGTGTGTGTGTGTGTGTGTGTGTGTGTGTGCGCTGCTCATTCAGGGTTAAATGCTTTCCCTTTTCACGGGTATGATCTGCAGTTCTGCACTGTGCATTTAGCATTGAGGACTACACTCTGAGACGCAAAAGCATGAATGGGCGAATTAGTCCATTTCCCCCACATCTCTTTTACCTCCATGGAATGGTCGAAGAGCATATGTCAAAGAGTGTGTGTTGTGAGCAAGAGAGGAAGGTAAGGAAAAGTGAAGTGTAAAAAGTATAGCCCTAAATGTCCAAGCAAGAGTAAAAGTATGTATGTATAAAATTGCATTATCTTGAATGTTTCACTCCATGGTCTTTGTGTGGTTAAATCAAGGCCAGACTTCTCTAACTCCTCTCATATCTCTGGAAAGTAACAGTAAGAGGACTTAAAATGTAACTAATCAAATCAAATTGTATTGGTCACATACACGTGATTAGCAGGTGTTATTGCGGGTGTAGAGAAATGCTTGTGCTTCTAGCAGTGCAGTAATTTCTAACAAGTAATATGTAACAAATTACACAACATATACCCAATACACACACATTGAAGTAGGAATATATACATATGGACGAGCAATGTCAGAGCGGAATGGACTAAGATACAGTAGAATAGTATAGAATACAGTATATACATATGAGATGAGTAATGCAAGTTATGTAAACATTATTATGTGAACAAGACACCGTAGAATAGTATAGAAAATAGTATATACATATGAGATGAGTAATGCCAGATATGTAAACAATATTAAAGTGTTCCATTCCTTTAGTGGCAAGTGATTTCTAGTCTATTCTTATAGGCAGCAGCCTCTAATGTGCTAGCGATGACTGTTTAACAGTCTGATGACCTTGGATAGAAGATGTTTTTCAGTCTCTCGGTTTTTTTCTTCTTCTGAGGTCTTGGCTGATTTCTTTTGATTTTCCCATGATGTCAGGCAAAGAGGTTTATTTTTTATGTCTTTGTGTTAGGTTGGTCAGGGCGTGAGTTGGGGTGGGTTGTCTATATTCTTTTTACTATGTTCTATTTTCTACGTTTGGTTTTTGGCCTAGTATGGTTCTCAATCAGAGGCAGGTGTCGTTCGTTGTCTCTGATTGAGAATCATACTTAGGCAGCCTTTTCCCACCTGTGTTTTGTGGGTGATTGTTTTCTGTTTAGGTTGTTTCCCTGACAGAACTGTGCGCTTTCGTTTTCTCCGTTTGTCATTTTTGTTTTGAGTGTTTTTTGTGAACATTTAAATATGAACAATTTCCACACTGAGCTTTGGTCTCATTCCAACGACGATCGTTACAGTAGGCTATGAAACACATCTACAGGTACACTTCCAATTGACTCAAATTATGTCAATTAACCAATCAGAAGCTTCTAAAGCCCTGACATCATTTTCTGGAATTTTCCAAGCTGTTTAAAGGCATAGTCAACTTCGTGTATGTAAACTTCTGACGCACTGGAATTGTTATACAGTGAATTATAAGTGAAATAATCTGCCTGTAAACAATTGTTGGAAAATTGACTTGTGTCATGCACAAAGTAGATGTCCTAACCGACTTGCCAAAACTATAGTTTGTTAACAAGAAATTTGTGGAGTGGTTGAAAAAATAAGTTTTCATGACTCCAACATAAGTGTATGTAAACTTCTGACTTCAACTGTAGGCATTCCTCTTGTCCTGATGGGATAGGGCAGTGTGCAGAGTGATGACGATTGAATCGTCTGTGGATCTATTGAGGCGGTAAGCAAATTGAAGTGGGTCTAGGGTGGCAGGTAAAGTAGATGTGATATGATCCGGTGGACATCTTGAAGCATGTGGGGATAGCAGACTGGGATAGGGAGAGATTGAAAATGCCCGTAAACACACCTGCCAGCTGGTCTGCGCATGCGGCGAGGGATGCCAGCAGCCTTGCAAGGGTTAAAACGTTTCAATGTTTTACTCACATCGGCCACGGAGGAGTTTGGTATCTTCAAAGTGTTTAGAATGTGCTTAGCCTATCCAGAAGCAAAACGTCGGTCTTGGCGACATGGCTGGCTTTCCTTTTGTAGTCCGTGATTGTCTGTAGTCCCTGCCACATACAGTGGGGAGAACAAGTATTTGATACACTGCCGATTTTGCAGATTTCCCTACTTACAAAGCATGTAGAGGTTTGTAATTTTTATCATAGGTTCACTTCAACTGTGAGAGACGGAATCTAAAACAATAATCCAGAAAATGACATTGTATGATTTTTATGTAATTAATTTGCATTTCATTGCATGACATAAGTATTTGATCACCTACCAACCAGTAAGAATTCCGGCTCTCACAGACCTGTTCGTTTTTCTTTAAGAATCCCTCCTGTTCTCCACTCATTACCTGTATTAACTGCACCTGTTTGAACTCGTTACCTGTATAAAAGACACCTGTCCACACACTCAATCAAACAGACTCCAACCTCTCCACAATGGCCAATACCAGTGGGCTGTGTAAGGACATCAGGGTTAAATTGTAGACCTGCACAAGGCTGGGAAGGGCTATAGGACAATAGGCAAGCAGCTTGGTGAGAAGGCAACAACTCTTGGCGCAAATATTAGAAAATGGAAGTTCAAGATGACGTTCAATCACCCACGGTCTGGGGCTCCATGCAAGATCTCACCTCGTGGGGCATCAATGATCATGAGGAAGGTGAGGGATCAGCACAGAACTACACGGAAGGACCTGGTCAATGACCTGAAGAGAGCTGGGACCACAGTCTCAAAGAAAACCATTAGTAACACATTACGCCGTCATGGATTAAAATCCTGCAGCGCACGCAAGGTTCCCCTGCTCAAGCCAGCGCATGTCCAGGCCCGTCTGAAGTTTGCCAATGACCATCTGGATGCTCCAGAGGAGGAATGGGAGAAGGTCATGTGGTCTGATGAGACAAAAATAGAGCTTTTTGGTCTAAACTCCACTCGCCGTGTTTGGAGGAAGTAGAAGGATGAGTACAACCCCAAGAACACCATCCCAACCGTGAAGCATGGAGGTGGAAACATCATTCTTTGGGGATGCTTTTCTGCAAAGGGGACTGGACGACTGCACCATATTGATGGGAGGATGGATGGGGCCATTTATCGTGAAATCTTGGCCAACAACCTCCTTCCCTCAGTAAGAGCATTGAAGATGGATCGGTGCTGGGTCTTCCAGCATGACAACGACCCAAAACACACACCCGGGGCAACTAAGGAGTGGCTCCGTAAGAAGCATCTCAAGGTCCTGGAGTGGCCTAGCCAGTCTCCAGACCTGAACCCAATAGAAAATCTTTGGAGGGAGCTGAAAGTCCGTATTACCCAGCGACAGCCCCGAAACCTGAAGGCTCTGGAGAAGGTCTGTATGGAGGAGTGGGCCAAAATCCCTGCGGCAGTGTGTGCAAACCCGGTCAAGAACTACAGGAAACATATGATCTCTGTAATTGCAAACAAAGGTTTCTATACAAAATATTAAGTTCTGCTTTGTATCAAATACTTATGTCATGCAATGAAATGCTAATTAATTACTTAAAAATCATACAATGGGATGTTCTGGATTTTTGTTTTAGATTCTGTCTCTCACAGTTGAAGTGTACCAATGCTAAAAATTACAGACCTCTACATGCTTTATAAGTAGGAAAACCTGCAAAATCGTCAGTGTATCAAATACTTGTTCTCCCCACTGTACGTCTCGTGTCTGAGCCTTTGAATTGCAACTCCACTTTATCTCTATACTGACATTTAGCTTGTTTGATTTCCTTGCGGAGTGAATACCTACACTGTTTATATTCTGCCATATTACCATATAACCAGCAAATGCAGTGGACTACCAGCAGTTTCAGGATGAGTCTACAATTGGATTGTGTCTATCTCTCCCCTCCCGCAACTGTGAAACATGCTTAGGAAATCTAATTTCATAGTGGGAGGATAAGCTTGTACTGGTGACATCACAGAATGACGCTCCAGCAAAATTACACAGACACAGGATTAGTGTATAAACAGGATGAATGGAATGACGGATTTCTCAGTAGGAGAGAGGTGGAGGGGAGAGGAAGTAAGGGAGTCCAGGTGTGGCATCGGTGTTAAACCTGGCACTGTTTGCCTGACCTTTGTGACAAGAACACGTAATGAGCCTTAAATGTTCCTGTCAACCTGATCCATTGGAAGAGCTTCCCTGAGGAGCTAATTTAGCAACAGACAGATAGGTGACGCACTGTCACTCTCTGGGTTACAATGTGTGATGTACAGACAGATGTGTGTGGAGGGCCAATATTGACTCTGCAAATGCGCAATGGAACGGTGGAAGTCTTCCGTTCGTCTCTCTGGAAGCGTGTACTCTTCAAGGCCGAAGCTTAGTGTTTGAAGAGTGATGTGTGTTTGGGGGGAGTGAGTGTCTGTCTGAGGGATTCGGAGTGTGTGCATCTGCTTGTGTCTTTGCACCCAGGGCACATACGTGTGAGAGGATAAGTAGATGCTAGATGCAACACAAATGATCTCTAATCTCTTAATGCTGCAGCTTCAAGCAGTCTCGTCAGAAGAAAACAACATATGTGATATTTTCTATCAAACTCACACGGTGGCATGTCCACGATCTTCCCTGGAGGCTCTTGTTCTATAGGGATAAAAGCACCAACTTGCTCTCATTTGTCATGAACAGTGGGTACTACCACTCATGGGAATAGTTACTGTACTTGGCTGTATGTTCTAATGTCAATGTACACGGAAAGCACTGGAATATAATGGACAAAACAAGATGTTCTGTTTGAGATGTAAGTTCTTTTATTTTTTCAGTTAAAAAAAATATGGCTTTGAAAACTGCAGACGTGCGTTATCATACATTAATAACCCTTATTATAATACCATTTCATAATAGACGGGTTGATGATAAATGTTCATAGAGTTTTTAAATTTAATTGAGTGACTCACAGATACCTTCATTCTTCAAAAGGTAATGTGATACCTAGCTAATTTATGAAGACTGACAAAAATAGGTACATGGAGAGAAGGAGGCATTTATAACCCATGACCCTTCACATCTCCATGTGACCAGCATCATACACAAGCAGGTACTCCTTAAAAGCCAGTGCTGTCAAAAATGTGATTTTATGGGTTTTATATATTTATTTCTGGAAAACAGAAAGAAAAATGCTGCACACTGCTGCTCATGCTCCCATGCGATTTTATTTAGAAAACGTTTCGAGCCTTAGGTCTTCATTGTGCTTTCATATCCAAGGTGGGGGTGGGAGGTCCTATATATAGGAGCAGTACTCAGTGACATCACTTCCTGAAACAGGAGGTAAAAATATATAACATTGGTTCACAATATTAACATTCAATGTATCGAAATATATGATCATATATATGATCAATATTCACAGTAATATATATATATACACAGTAATATATACTGTATATGTCACGCCTTGGTCTTAGTATTTTGTGTTTTCTTTAATTATTTGTTCAGGCCAGGGTGTGACATGGGTTTATTGTATTGTCGTATTGGGGTTTTTGTAGGCATTGGGATTGTGGTTGATTAGGGGTGTGTCTAGTATAGGCTTGGCTGCCTGAGGCGGTTCTCAATCAGAGTCAGGTGATTCTTGTTGTCTCTGATGGGGAACCGTATTTAGGTAGCCTGGGTTTCACTTTGTATTTGTTCCTGTCTCTGTGTAGTGTTCACCAGATAGGCTGTAATTAGGTTTCCCGTTCCGTTTGTTGTTTTGTATTTGTAATAGTTATTTCATGTATCGCGATCTCTTCATTAAAGACATGAGTAACCACCACGCTGCATTTCGGTCCGACTCTCTTTCAACAAACGAAGAACGCCGTTACAGAATCACCCACCACACACGGACCGAGTGGCGTGGTAACAGGCAGCAAGAGCAGCGAAGGGAGGACGTTATGGATAGCAGAAGTATAGAGTATACGACGTGGGAAGAAATAGACAGGTGTGCGATCGACCCAGAGAGAGTGCCGGAGCCCGCCTGGGATTCGCTGGAGCAGTGCGAAGAGGGCTATAGGAGAATGGAGTCGAAGAGAAAGACATGGCGGCGCAGAAGGAAACCCGAAAGTCACCCCCAAAAATGTATTGGGGGAGGGCTCAGGGAGAGAGTGGCAGAGTCAGGAGTCAAACCTGAGCCAACTCTCCCTGTTAATCGTGAGGAGCAGCGATCAAAGGACTTCTGGACTTGGGAGGAGATATTAGACGGAAACGGACCCTGGGCTCAGCCTGGAGAATATCGCCGTCCCAAAGAAGAACTGGAGGCGGTAAAAGCGGAGAGGCGCTGGTATGAGGAGGCAGCACGGCGACGTGGATGGAAGCCCGAAAAGCAGCCCAAAATAATTATTGGGGGGGGGGGGGGCTTACAGGGAGTATGGCTATGCCAGATAGGAGACTTGCGCAAACTCCCTGTGCTTACCGGTGGGCTAGAGAGACCGGGCAGACACCGTGTTATGCTATGGAGCGCACAGTGTTTCCAGTGCGGGTGCATAGCCCGGTGCGGTTCATACCAGCCCTTCGTATTGGCCGGGCTAGAGTGGGCATCGAGCCAGGTAAGGTTGGGCAGGCTCGGTGCTCAAGAGCTCCAGTGCGCCTGCACGGTCCGGTCTATCCAGAGCCACCTCCACACACCAGTCCTCCGGTAGCAGCTCCCCGCACCAGGCTTCCTGTGCGTGTCCTCGGCCCAGTACCACCAGTGCCAGCACCACGCATCAGGCCTACAGTGCGCCTCGCCTCTCCTGCCCTGTCGGAGTCTCCCGCCTCTCCAGCGCTGTCGGAGTCTCCCGCCTGTTCAGCGCTGCCGGAGCCTCCTGCCTGTTCGGAGCAGCCTGAGCTGTCAGTCTGCATGAAGCAGCCAGAGCTGTCAGTCTGCATGAAGCAGCCAAAGCTGTCAGTCTGCAAAGAGCTGCCAGTCTGCAAGGAGCTGTCAGTCTGTATGAAGCAGCCAGAGATGTCAGTCTGCATGAAGCAGCCAGAGCTGGCAGTCTGCAAAGAGCTGCCAGTCTGCAAAGGAGCTGTCAGTCTGCAAGGAGCTGCCAGTCTGCAGGGTGCTGTCAGCCTGCATGGAGCAGTCAGAGCTGTCAGTCTGTATGAAGCAGCCAGAGCTATCAGTCTGCATGAAGCAGCCAGAGATGTCAGTCTGCAAAGAGCTGCCAGTCTGCATGGAGCAGCCAGAGCTGTCAGTCTGCATAGAGCAGCTAGATCCGCCAGTCAGCCATGATCTTCTAGATCTGCCAGTCAACCAGATTCTTCCAGATCTGCCAGTCAACCAGTCTCTTCCAGATCTGCCAGTCAACCAGAATCTTCCAGATCTGCTAGTCAATCAGAATCTTCCAGATCCGCCAGCCAGCCAGGATCTACCGGAGCCTACTACCTGCCTGAGCTTCATCTCACTACTGGGCTTCCTCTCAGTTCCGGGCTGCCCCTCAGTCCCGAGCTGCCCCTCAGTCCCGAGCTGCCCCTCAGTCCCGAGCTTCCCCTCAGTCCCGAGCTGCCTCAGTCCCGAGCTGCCCCTCAGTCCCGAGCTGCCCCTCAGTCACGAGCTGCTCCTCAGTTCAATGGGGTTCTGGGTGAGGACTATTAGGCCATGGTCGGCGGCGAGGGTGGATTATCCCAGGACCTGAAGGGGAGGAACAAGGACATTAATGGAGTGGGGTCCACGTCCCGAGCCGGAACCGCCACCATGGACAGACGCCCACCCGGACCCTCCCTATGGTTTTGAGGTGCGTCCGGGAGTCCGCACCTTAGGGTGGGGGGTTCTGTCACGCCTTGGTCTTAGTATTTTGTGTTTTCTTTAATTATTTGTTCAGGCCAGGGTGTGACATGGGTTTATTGTATTGTCGTATTGGGGTTTTTGTAGGCATTGGGATTGTGGTTGATTAAGGGTGTGTCTAGTATAGGCTTGGCTGCCTGAGGCGGTTCTCAATCAGAGTCAGGTGATTCTTGTTGTCTCTGATGGGGAACCGTATTTAGGTAGCCGGGGTTTCACTTTGTATTTCGTGGGTGATTGTTCCTGTCTCTGTGTAGTGTTCACCAGATAGGCTGTAATTAGGTTTCACGTTCCGTTTGTTGTTTTGTATTTGTAATAGTTATTTCATGTATCGCGATCTCTTCATTAATGACATGAGTAACCACCACGCTGCATTTCGGTCCGACTCTCTTTCAACAAACGAAGAACGCCGTTACAGTATATATACACAATAGGTCATTAGGATTCTAAAAATAATAATAATTTGGACATAAACTATAAAAATGGTTTCCTCGTTAAGGCCAAGTGAAGTCAGTGTGTTGAGCCTGCGTGACATTTTGAACATTTCTATTCCAATGTATCTCAAAGAGCTAATAGGATGTCCAACTTATACATTATTAACAGCAACCAGATTCTTTGTCTCACCTGCTTTGTCTCACGGTGCTCACAGATCTGGGTCTTAATAAGGCTTCTACAGGTTTTTCCATATGTAAGACAGACCACAAGGACATTTCAACATGTAAACAACCTTGTCCAAGAAAGTTTCCCTTTTCTCTGGTGGATAATCAGATCTGACCACAATGTCTCACGTTTGGGGGTCTTTTAAAGACCATACGTGGGGGATATTTAAAGACTGGTTTCAACTGTCGGTCAGAATCAATAATGTACCAGTGCTTCCTGATAATGTCCTTAAATGCCTTTCCCAATGGTAAGTACTGGGTGTTAGCCGTTCAAAATGGTAATTGGCATGTTTTAAACTATTGTCTTTTGACCACAATGCAACTCTGATGCTTCTAACCAGAAACAGACCACGGACCTCACACAAAGGTTTAAGGAAAGGGAGTACAAAGATAATTTGGTAAAACATGCCTATTATTGTTTTGAAGGGCTTGCAACATTTGGAAAGCCTTCAACCAAAAGTTAAAGAAAAAGCAGAACATGCCCGATCATGCCTCACCCAATACTTTAATCCTAATGAATATTGAATATTGTGTGTATATATCTATATTACTGTAAATATTGATCACATTCCTTGGGTATGATCATGTATTTTCGATGCATTGAATGTTAATATTGTGAACCTACGTTATATATTTTTACCTCCAGTTTCAGGAAGTGATGTCACTGAGTATTGCTCCTATATATCGGACCTTTCACCCCCCCCTTGGACATGGATGCCTGATGAAGACCTAAGGGTCGAAACATTGTTATAAATAAAATCACCTTGGAGCATGAGCAGCAGTGTTCAGTGTTTTCCTTTCTGTTTTCCATGATTTTGCCTACAACTCCAGCATCTGCTGAAAGTACCTGGATCTGCGTGTGTTCTTCAAATTTTATATATATATAATATATATTAACACCACAATTCAAAAGTTTGTGGTCACTTAGAAATGTTCTTGTTTTTTAAAGAAAGGCACATTTTTTGTCCATTAACCTGTTACTAATACCACCTACTTTTTCGAACATTCTGTTAAAAATCGCGCAACATTTCAGCACCCTGCTACTCATGCCAGGAATATAGTATATGCATATGATTAGTATGTGTGGATAGAAAACACTCATATGTTTATAAAACTGGTTAAATCACGGCTGTGACTATAACAGAACGTGCGTTTCATCGAAAGGTGCAGGAAAATCTGATCACTGAAAATGGAAAAATATATCCATGCGCCACTTCAACCGATTGATAAAGGTGAACCACATTAAATGGGGCCGAGGTTGCAATACCTACAGCTTCCACACGATGTCAACAGTCTTGTCATTTGCCTAGGCTTTGTTTCTTGGTCAAACGAACAAGAGGCAGCCCATTTCTTCAGGTCTCTGACCGGATATTTTGGTTGAGATTTACCCGGACATTATTTCCAGACGTACAGCTATAGAATATACATCGCCTTGTGATCAATTTGATCACTTATTAACGTTTACTAATACCTAAAGTTGCATTACAAAAGTATTTCGAAGTGTTTTGTGAAAGTTTATCGTCGACTTTTTTAATTTAAAAAAATGACGTTACGTTATAAAATGCTATTTTTTTCGTTGATCACACAGTCTTCATAGATCGATATCTAGGCTATATATGGACCGATTTAATCAAGAAAAAAAGACCCAATAGTGTTTATGGGACATCTAGGAGTGCCAACAAAGAAGATGGTCAAAGGTAATGAATGTTTTATATTTTATTTGTGCGGTTTGTGTAGTGCCGACTATGCTAATTATTTTGTTTACGTCCCCTGCGGGTCTTTTGGGGTGTTACATGCTATCAGATAATAGCTTCTCATGCTTTCGCCGAAAAGCATTTTAAAAATCTGACTTGTTGCCTGGATTCACAACGAGTGTAGCTTTAATTCAATACCCTGCGTGTGTATTTTAATGAACGTTTGAGTTTTAACGAGTGCTATTAGCATTTAGCATAGCGCATTTGCATTTCCAGATGTCTAGATGGGACGCCTGCGTGTCAGGTAGGTGCAAGAGGTTAATTGTTAACCAGGAATTATTCGATATTGAAATCAAAACGGATGCATTGGACCATTAAAGGCTAATAATAGTAGTGTAAAACTTTATTAAGTTAAATCAAAGACAAAGTATATGCACAGGCATTCAGATAAAACTGTAAATTTACATGATATGCTGACTTATGTGTAACTATTTTTAACATAGTCGACTCTTCAATCCATACAAAACCAGAATCACACAGATTCATTTAGTCACATATCAACAACATGTGACTTGAGTCTGTTGATCACAATGTCCACCGGGTTCTTAGACTGTAAAATTCTTTGCGAATAGTTGTTTGTGAAGGGAATGAGCTGTGGGAAGGATGAGTTGATACATGCAGGCTTTAGCTTGTCAATGGGGCCAGGTGGCAAGGCAATACAGATCTTCACTAAGCCCCTGCTCCATTCTCCTTGTGGGGTGTATTGGAAGAACAGAGACACATGCACATTAGTTTCATAGCACACCATCTAGATAGGAAAACAGAAAGCAAGGATTTAACATCTGATACACATCTGTAGAAGTTTTATCAATCATGACATCTCAGTGTCTCAGTAATTGTCCCAGAATATGTGTGCTTGACTCTCCAACCAGTCACATTTCGTCGACATGATGTCATATTAGCATTGTGAATTAAAAGGATTGGCCAGTTTATGGACATTAACAGCAGCCAGATTAATGATCACACAACAAAAATGTCATCATTCATTCAATGAAGTACTGTCAGAATGAATCTATACAGTTAGACATAACAATGCGATGTGAAAATAAGTTTACATTGAGGTTAAAGAAAGTGTGCTTTATCAATTGACCAGATTTGACCTACTGTTACTTTGGACAAAATCAAGACGTCTATATATTCTTGTAATGCTTTTTGTCAAATAAATTATTCAATTTCTGCTAATAACTTGATAAAAAACAACCGTTGACATCCCTATTAATGACCTATGATGAGCTTTTATCTTACAGGCATACACATTCACTTTACCATAAATAGATGGGTTCATATGATGTTCAAGTAGATTGCTATAAACTATCATTGATACAATCCTATGTCCTGATGTCCAATCCTATCCCAAAGGGGTTTTAATTTGCAGTCTGTTATTTTGTAATTGGTTTGATATTTTACAGGAAAATATTTGTTTCTTTCCATAAATAACACTCACCTATCTATGCTCAGTTCCCGCTAAACAAAGTATTTCTGTTCAGGGACTTTTCATTGATAGTGTTGTCCTGTTGACTGTGTCTTGAAAATAATGGATACTGATGTGATCACAACATGACATACATACTACTGTACAATAGTGATAACACAATTACCCAGGCTTGTGTATTAGTCATGTATTTCTCAGCATGCAGTTACTCAAGCTTCTCATCTGATGTTTTCATTTTCTAATAAAACATGATCCTGGTCTCCCATATGGTCAGAAAGTCCGGAAACGAGACAGGGTATTTTCTGAAAATCTCCATATCCGGAGTTCTGGTGTTAATCCCTAATGTGTACCCTATTTCCAAACATCTACAGTACATCCTCAAACATCTACAGTACATCCTCAAACATCTACAGTACATTTTGCAACTTTGTGCTGAAGGTAGTTAGGAGTCAAGCGCAGGAGAGCAGAGATTTCAAATTAGCGTCTTTAATAGGCAAGTTCAAAAACGGTTCAGGTACAATACCAAATAAACGCCCAAGACATAGGAACACACAGTCACTCAAGGAAGGAGAAAAACAACTCTCCTTACTTATCATATAACACGGCACACACGTGAATAAACTGAGGACAACCTCAACGAGCAACATGAAAATAATCCCACACAAGCCTAAGCGGGAAACAAGGGTAAATATACACACAGAAATGAAAGCAAATGAAAACCAGGTGTGAATGAACCAAAGACAAAACAACCCAAAAAAGAAAAATGGATCGGTGATGGCGAGTAGGCCGGTGACGCAGAACAAGGAGAGGAACCACCTTCGGTGGAAGTCGTGTAAGTACATCTACAAACACTGCCTGCACTTCTAGAGAATCATGTGTCAGGTAATCTTCAAACAATTATTTCCTAATGCCATGGGGCTTGGAACAGCTGTGTTTAATTCTGCATTGCTACCATAAAATTGTCAATCATCCAAAAGGCTGATCTAGTACTAGATTATCCATTTCCTAGACATTTTGATAATGAAAGACAAAAGAAGGTTCCTTAAACACATTTAGTCTGTTCTTTAGAACGTTCCCAGAATACTTCAGTAGGTTGTGGGAACAGTCTGGTGTGAACATTGTGGGGACATCACAAAAGACATCTTCCCAAAACCCTAAAACCGCCCAGTTGTGCGGATGATTCTACAATATTTACTTTAGTGTGCTAAAAACATTCACCTGATGTTACAAAAACTCAGAACACATTTCAATCTCTTCTTTAATGGTCCCCAGAATGTTTCATTAGGTCTATGGAAAGATGAGACTCTCACAAACACATACAGTTACGTATCAGTTGTTTTGCTCTAGGACACCCACAAACCTCACAAGACTCACCTGAAGGTACCCCGATACCAGTTTAAAAATGAATGGAAGTACAGTATATATGGAAGTAGTTTAGTGCAACAAAATGTCCTGATCTTTCTTATATCTCTCAGATATAGAACACACTTTTAAACATCCTTTTGATTTATTTGTTCACTGGTTTCCTATTTATGAATCTATTATGTCTATGAGCTAATAGCAGTTCGGCCGAATGAAATGTTTCATAAAGTATTTTGAATATATATTTTTTATATATACCTAAAGTTGTCCTAAAACACATTATCTGTTCTTAAAAGGTTCCCAGAATGTTTTTTTTTTACCTTGACAGCCACAGGAGCCAATAGAGCCGTTTTGTGAGGAGTTCAATTGAGTTATGTTTCCTGTCTGACTGAGGTTTGTTTTATAACCATGTTCATGAAGGCCAAACACCATGTGATCAACATGATATGACATTTCGAGATGTGTATGGATTATTTTTGCTATCTATGTATAAATGTTTGTTTGAATGCATGTGCAAATCAAATCAACTCATATTTTATTTGTCACATGCTGAATACAATTGGTGTACACTTTACTGTGAAATGCTTGCTTACGAGCCCTTCCCCATGTTGCAGAGTTTAAAAATAACAATACAAAATATAACAGAAACACAAAAGGAGTCAAATAAAATACAGCAGAATGGAGCTACAGTGCATACCAGATAAATGTGCAGAGGTATGGGGTTGATACAGTTGAATTCGGAAGTTTACATACACTCAGCAGGTTTTGGTAGCAGACCGTGTCTGTGGCACTTTCTTGTCCTCAAAGCGGGCAAAGAAGTTGTTTAGTTTGTCTGGGAGCAAGACAGGGCTGCGAAGGACTGGTTTTCTTTTGTGGTCCGTGATTGACTGTAGACCCTGCCACATACCTCTCCTGTCTGAGCCGTTGAATTGTGACTCTACTTTGTCTCTATACTGACGTTTAGTTTGTTTGATTGCCTTACTGTTTGTATTTGGTCATGTTTCCGGTCACCTTGCCCTGATTAAAAGCATTGGTTTCCACTTTCAGTTTTGGACAAATGTTGCCATCAATCAACGGTTTCTGGTTGGGGAAGGTTTTAATAGTCGCCGTGGGTACAACATCACAGATGCACTTGCTAATAAACTCGCTCACCGAATCAGCGTATATATCAATGTTGTTGTTCAACACTATCCGGAACATATCTCAGTCCACGTGATTGAAGCAATCTTGAAGCGTGCAATCAGATTGGTCGGACCAGCGTTGAACAGACCTGAGCACCGACGTTTCCTGTTTTAGTTTCTGTCTATAGGCTGGGAGCAATAAAATGGAGCCGTGGTCAGATTTGCCGAAAGGAGGGCGAGGGAGGGCTTTGTATGTGTCACTGAAATTAGAGTAACAATGATCCAGAATTTAGCCCGTGTCACGCATTCAATATGCTGATCAAATTCCTTGTTTTCAGATTACCCTGGTTAAAATCCCCAGCTACAATAAATGCAGCGTCGGGATGTGTTGTTTCCAGTTTACATAGAATCCAATGAAGTTCTTTCAGGGCCATCAAGGTGTCTGCTGGGGGGGGGGGTGTACACGACTGTGATTATAATCGCAGAGATGAGATAATGTCATTTGAATGTAAGGAATTCTCTGAACAAAGGGACTTGAGTTATGCAACCCTTTAATCAAAGCTATTAATTAATCATTAACCTTCTTACCAGAGATTTTGTTTCTGTCTATCTTGTTGTCAAGAGACTGGACTTTGGCTAGTAGTATACTCAGGAGCGGTGGGCGATGTGCCCGTCTATGGAGCCTGACCAGAAGACCGCTCCGTCTGCCCCTTCTCCGGCGCCATTGTTTTGGGTCACCTGCTGGGATCCGATCCATTATCCTGGGTGGTGGACCAAATGCTTCGGGAAATTTGTATTCCTGATCGTAATGTTGGTAAGTTGATGTTGCTCTTATATCCAATAGTTCCTCCCGGCTGTATGTAATAAGACTTAAGATTTCCTGGGGTAACAGTGTAAGAAATAATACATAAACTAAATACTGCATCATTTTCTATGAACCCGACGCGAGGAGGCCATCTCTGTCGGCGCCGGATGTGAACCTATGAGTCTGTGTGGCTATTGTTGTGAGAATTGGAATCCCTTCCTATTAGTCTGTGTGATGTTATCCCTGTTCCCGTTGTCACGCCCTGGTCGAAGTATTTTGTGTTTATCTTCATTTATTTGGTCAGCCCAGGGTGTGGCATGGGTTTTTGTATGTGGTGTGTTGGTATTGGGATTGTAGCTTAGTGGGGTGTTCTAGTTATGTCTATGGCTGTCTGAAGTGGTTCTCAATCCGAGGCAGGTGTTTATCGTTGTCTCTGATTGGGAACCATATTTAGGCAGGCATATTCTTTGAGTGTTTCGTGGGTGATTGTCCTTAGTGTCCTGATGTCCTTGTTCTGTGTCTATGTGCACCAGTATTAGGCTGTTTCGGTTTTTGTTACGTTTATTGTTTTGTAGTGTTTGTATTTAGATTCGTGTTGCTTCAGTTTAATAAACATGGATCGCAATCTACACGCCGCATTTTGGTCCGACTCTCCTTCACACCTAGAAAACCGTAACACCCGTTGATAGGATTTAAAAGACTGGGACAGCCAAGGAGGTCACATGTGTCTAGATGTGTAATTGCAGCTGGGTAAATTATTGTAAAAAAAAAAATTGTAAAGAAAATTAAGGGCCTTTATCTCATTTCCTATAGGGGAAATGATCCACTGCTCTTCCTCCACCCACTCATAAACCATCCACTCCCACCACCATCCCCCACCACCTACCTCCCACTCTCTTCCTCCTGAACCTGTGTAATTCTCTGGTGACATCATCGTCAGGACACGGGGAATGTGAGAATAGGATGAAGGGATGGAAGGGAGAGGGGAGAGTGAGAAGGAAAGAAGCTGACAGTATGGTACAATTATTGATTTTACAACAACTATAGTATAAAGGCCTTATCATGGCCTGAGATTATTATATGTGTGTTGCCTCACTGTAATGACCACAGGAGATTAAATAAGATCCAGAGAGACATAATTCTCAGAGACTTTTGATTGTACTGTTTGCGGTCTTGAATGCTACATCACTATAACAACAATGATGCTTTGCTACCCCATACAAATCTATATCAAAAGTCAGATTAGGTATGCATGAACTCAAAATTACTTAATATGTCAAATATCCGTCTTTCACAAAATGAAAAGCAACGTTTCCCTCTGATCTCCACTTTGCTGTATTTATTATTTTGCTCTTCGGGTTTATTCACCTATCTTAAAAAAACGTAATAGCTTTCAAACTACGACATCCTTGAAAAGGAATTTTTAGACGCAACAAGAAATAACTTTTTTTGTCAAATGGAATGGTGTAAAATAAATGAGCAAAGGCAGATCATTTCAAAACTTTGCCAACGACAAAAACAGTAACATGCAGTAATTTGAAAGACACTCAATTGGACGTCAAGTTGTTGACAAGGGCATAATTTAGATGTAAAAAGGGCCATTAAAGCCTGAGAAGAGAAGTGGCATGTCTTCAGAAAAAATAGAGCTCTGAAAAGCAACAGAGATGGCATAATTTCTCGTGATTCCCTCTAGGGCTGGGAATTGCCAGGGATATTTTCATGATATGTAGGTCTATATATATATATAGAATATCACAAAAGTGAGTACACCCCTCACATTTTTGTAAATATTTGAGTGTATCTTTTCATGTGACAACACTGAAGAAATTACACTTTGCTACAATGTAAAGTAGTGAGTGTACAGCTTGTATAACAGTGTAAATTTGTTGTCCCCTCAAAATAACTCAAGACACAGCCATTAATGTCTAAACCACTGGCAACAAAAGTGAGTACACCCCTAAGTGAAAATGGCCAAATTGGGCCCAATTAGTCCTCTGAGGAGCCTATCACAGCCTTCAACACCGGATTAAAGACACCTTCGCTACACCCCATGAACCTGACAGCACCTGGTGAGCAGTCAATAGGTGACATACAGAGCAACCCTGTTCCTAAAACACGTACACACGCAAACATACACGCAGAGGAAGATTATATAACAGAGAACCCAGTCACGTGTCAGGGTGAGTTGGTTCAGGACAACTTTAGAATGGAGTTCATTGACTACAGCTCAGCGTTCAACACCACAGCGCCCTCCAAGCTCATAGCTAAGGACCCTGGGACTGAACATCTCCCTCTGCAACTGGATCCTGGATGTCCTGAGGGGACACCCCCAGGTGGTGAGTGTGGGCAACAACACATCTGTGGGCAACAACACACAACACATTGACCCTTATCACGGGGGCCCCTCATGGGTGGGTGCTTAGTCTCCTCCTGTACTCCCTGTTCACCCACAACTGAGTGGCCGTGCATGACTCCAACGCCATGATAATGTTTGCCCGATGACACGCCGGTGGTAGTCCTGATCACCGGCGACGATAAGACAGTCTATAGGTAGGTCGTCAGAGACCTGACAAAGGAAACTATCGCGGACTACAGGAAATGGAGGGCTGAGCACGCCTCCATTTACATTGGCGTGGCTGTAGTGGACGGGTCAAGAGCTTCAAGTTCCTCTGTGTCCACATCAATAAGGATCTATCATGGTCCACACACACCAACACAGTCCAGATTCAGAGTGTGTGCATCAGCTTGTGTCTACGTGCCCAATGAGCATACGTGTGAGAGAATAAGTAGATGCTAAATGCAACACAAATTATCACCAATCTCTTAATGTTGCAGCTACAAGCAGTCTCGTCAGCAGAAAACAACATTTGACAAGGTTGTGGGATCTTTTCAATCAAACTCAAATGGTGGCATGTCCACAATTTTCCCTGGGGGCTCCTGTTTTAGAAAGATAAAAACACCAACTTGCTCTCATTTGTGAGGAACCGTGGGTACTACCACTGATGGAAATAGTTACTGTAATTGTCAGAATTTTTTGTTTATTTTATTTCACCTTTATTTAACCAGGTAGGCTAGCTGAGAGCAAGTTCTCATTTACAACTGCGACCTGGCCAAGATAAAGCAAAGCAGTGCGACACAAACAACAACACAGAGTTACACATGGAATAAACAGTCAATAACACAATAGGGAAAAAGTATATATACAGTGTGTGCAATGAGCTAAGATACGGGAGGTAAGGCAAATAGGCCATAGTGGCAAAATCATTTCAATTTAGCAATTAAACACTGGAGTGATAGATGTGCAGAAGATGAATGTGCAAGTAGAGATACTGGAGTGTAAAGGAGCAAAAACAATAAATAACAGTATGGGGATGAGGTAGGTAGTTGGATGCCGATGTACATGGAAACTAGTGGAATATAAAAGTGCAGCCAGCGCTTTTCTCCTCTCCTGCGCTGTCGGAGTCTCCTGCCTGTTTAGTGTAGCCAGAGCCTTTCTCCTCTCCTGCGCTGCCGGAGTCTCCCGTCTGCCCAGCGCCGCCAGTGCTCCCAGTCTGCCCAGCGCCGCCAGTGCTCCCAGTCTGCCCAGCGCCGCCAGTCTGCCCAGCGCCGCCAGTCTGCCCAGCGCCGCCAGTCTGTCAGGATCACCAGTTAGATCCACCAGTCAACCAGTCTCTTCTAGATCTGCCAGACAACCAGTCTCTTCCAGACCTGCCAGACAACCAGTCTCTTCCAGATCTGACAGACAACCAGTCTCTTCCAGATCTGTCAGACAACCAGTCTCTTCCAGATCTGTCAGACAACCAGTCTCTTCCAGATCTGCCAGACAACCAGTCTCTTCCAGATCTGCCAGACAACCAGTCTCTTCCAGATCTGCCAGACAACCAGTCTCTTCCAGATCTGCCAGACAACCAGTCTCTTCTAGATCTGACAGACAACCAGTCTCTTCCAGATCTGCTTGTCAACCTGAATCTTCCAGTTCCGCCAGCCAGCCAGGTTTTACCGGAGCCTACTACCTGCCTGAGCTTCATCTCAGTACTGGGCTTCCTCTCAGTACTGTGATTGTGATTGTTCCTGTCTCTGTGTTTTAGTCACCAGATAGGCTGTAATTAGGTTTTCGTTCCGTTTGTTGTTTTCGTCTTTCAGTTATTTCATGTACCGCATTTTCATTCATTAAAGTCATGAGTAACCAACACGCTGCATTTCGGTCCGACTCTCTTCTTTCAACAGACGAACGACGTTACAATAATGGACAAAACAAGATGTTCTTTTTGAGATGTAGTAGGACAAGGCCTTTTGATATTACAGTTATTATACGAAAAGGAAAATATATGGCTTTGAAAAAGACAGCCATGCGTTATTGGACATTAATAAGACTTATTATAATACCATTTGATAATATACATGTTGATGTTAGATGTTCAGAGTGTTAGAATTGAATTGAGATGACTCATAGATACATGGCGAGAAGGAGGTGTTTTGTAAGGACAGACGCTGGAAACGAGAAGCAAGTACAGGGAGTGAACATTTAATGGAAAACGGACATGAAACAAAACATGGACAGGGGGAACAAATCGCCATCACGGCAATGTTGGCACGGGGAACAAAGCTGAGGAACAAAGGGATATAGAGGGGGCAATCAACCGAGTGAAGGAGTCCAGGTGAGTCCAATGAGCGCTGATGTGCGTAATGAGGGTGACAGGTGTGCGTAAAGAAGGGCAGCGTGGCGCCCTTCGAGCCCCAGAGAGGGGAAGTGGGAGCAGGCGTGACACGTTTATAACCCATGACCCCCTCACATCTCCACCTGACCAGCGTCATACACAAGCAGTTACTCCTTAATTCACACTGTTAATTTGTAATTGGTTTTGATATTTTCCAAAAAAGTACATTTTCTTCTTTCCACAAATAACACTCACCTATCTATCTTCCGTTTCCCGAGTGTGGTTCTACTTAGAATAGATATTTGATTGTATTAATTGGCCTATAAACGTGGCCACAGTCTTAAATTCAGTAAATCAGTCCAAGTAGACCACTTTGCCATAGAAGCATAGTCCACTATAATAAAGTATGTTGTGATTCTTCTTGCATGTGAAATTGTTTTGAACACCCTGTGACACATGATGATACATGCAAAAATAAATAATGCGTAGTAATAAATAATAATAAATAATATAATAGAGACACTGCAAAGCCCGTATTTCTCTATAATAGCCCTCTCTCCTATGTCTGTGTCCAGTAACCTATTGTCCAAAAGACAGGTCACTTGTGATACAAGTCAATATTCGATATCAATGCATGTCTGGGGGCATCGGACGATGATATGGAAACTGACCACTAGGGGCAACAGTGATCACTGTTACATTCAATTAGGTTTCAGTTTTACTAGGGCATAAGCATCTTTCTCTGAAGGTTGGATGTTTGAATCCAGCAATAAAGTTGTTTTTTTATATTTTTGTTTTAAGCCTATCCCTACCTTAACCCTTACTTGTAATTGTAAGATAATGGCGCCAGAGGGGACGGCTGACGTTTTTCTGGCTCCAAACCAACTTTGCTATTTTGTTTATTTTTCACATTTGTAACTTATTTTGTATATAATATTGCTGCTACCATCTCTTATGACAAAGAGAGCTTCTGGATATCAGAACAGCGATTACTCACCTCAAACTGGACAAATATGTTTTCTTTAATGAGTCCGACGCAAAGGATATAGTGCTTCCAAGATACCAGGCCCAAATCCCTGTCATTCGAGTGAAGAAAAGACGGAAATACAGGGGGCAGCTTGTGAGAATTCGTCGGCGAGTGGGTATAACGTCTCTTCCATCCATTCTATTGGCCAATGTGCAATCACTGGAAAACAAATTAGATGATCTCCTTTCGAGATGATCCTACCAATGGGACATTAAAAACTGTAATATCTTATGCTTGACCGAGTTGTGGCTGAACGACGACATGGATAACATAGAGCTGGCTGTGTTTTCTGTGCATGCAGGACAAAACAGCAACGTCTGCTAGGGTGGCGTTGTGTATCAATTTATAAATAACAGCTGGTGCATGATGTCTAATATTAAAGAAGTATTTCGGTATTGCTCGTCTGAGGTAGAGAACCTCATGATAAGCTGTAGACCACACTATCTACCAAGAGAGTTTTCATCTATAATATTTGTAGTCGTCTATTTACCACCACAAACCGATGCTGGCACTAAGACCGCACTCAACGAGCTTTATAAGGCCTTAAGCAAACAAGAAAATGCTCATCCAGAAGCGGCGCTCCTTGTGGCCGGGGACTTTAATGCAGGCAAACTTAAATACGTTTTACCTAGTTTCTACCAGCATGTCACATGTGAAACCGGAGGGGAAAAAACTCTAGACCACCTTTACTCCACACACAGAGACGCATACAAAGCTCTCCCTCGACCCTCCATTTGACAAATCATACCCTCCTAATTCCCGCTTACAAGCCAAAACTAAAGCAGGGAGTACCAGTGACTCGCTCAATACGGAGTGGTCAGATGACGTAGATGCTACGCTACAGGACTGTTTTGCCTGTACAGACTGAAATATGTTCCGGGATTCATCCAATGTCATGAAGGAGTACACCACCTCAGTCACTGGCTTCATCAATACATCAACGATGTTGTCCCCACAGTGACTGTGCGTACATATCCCAAACAGAAGCTTCTGGATTACAGGCAACATCAGCACCGAGCTAAACGCTAGAGCTGCCACTTTCAAGGAGTGGAAATCCCACTCTGCCCTCAGGCAGGCATTACAAACTACTATGGACTACAAAGGGAAACCCAATCGCGAGCTGCCCAGTGTCATGAGCCTTACAGACGAGATAAATGCCTTTTATGCTCGCTACAAGGCAAGCAACACTGAAGCATGAATGAGAGCACCAGCTGTTCTGGATGACTATGTGATTATGTGAGACCTTTAAACAGGTTAACATTCACAAGGCCGCAGGGCCAGACAGATTACTAGAATGTGTTCTCAGAGAATGCGCAGACCAACTGGCAAGTGTCTTCACTGACATTTTCAAACTCTCCCTGATCCCTGTCTGTAATACCTACATGTTTCAAGCAGACCACCATAGTCCCTGTGCCCAAGAAAGCAAAGGTAACCTGCCTAAATGACTACCACTTCATAGCACTCACGTCAGTAGCCATGAAGCGCTTTGAAAGGCTTGTCATGACTCACATCAACACCATCATCCCGGAAACTCTAGACACATTCCAATTTGCATACCGCCCCAACAGATCCACAGATGACGCAATCTCAATCACACTCCAAACTGCCCTTTCCCACCGGGACAATAGGAACACCTATGTGTAGCCTGGGGCGGCAGGTATCCTAGGGGTTAGAGTGTTGGACCAGTAACCAATAGGTTGCTAGATCGAGGTAAAAATCTGTCGTTCTGCCCCTGAACAATGCATTTAACCCACTGTTCCTAGGTCCTCATTATAAACAAGAATTTGTTCTTGCCTAGTTAAAGGTCAAATACATTTCTTATATATAATTGTGAGAATGCTGTTCAAAACCGTAATGCCCACAAAGCTCATCACTAAGCAAAGGACCCTGGGACTAAACACCTCCCTCTACAACTGGCTCCTGGACTTCCCAACAGGCCACCCCTAGGTGGTAAGGGTAGGCAACAAGCAATCTTCCACGCTGGTCCTCAACACTGGGGCCCCTCGGGTGTGTGCTTAGTCCCCTCCTGTACTCCCTGTTCACCCACGATTGTGTGGCCAAGCATGACTCCAACACCATCCTTAAGTTCGCTGACGACACAACAGTGGAAGCACGATTAGACATCTATTCAAAAAGTTCTACAGCTGCACCATGGAGTGCATCTTGACCGGTTGCAACCCCGCTTGGTATGGCAACTGCTCGGCATCCGACCGTTAAGCGCTACAGGGGGTAATGCGTACGGCCCAGCACATCCGGTCCTCTGGCAGTCTCTATGGGGGTGCCACAGGGTTCAATTCTCGGGCCGACTCTTTTCTCTGTATATATCAATGATGTTGCTCTTGCTGCGGGCGATTCCCTGATCCACCTCTACGCAGACGACACTATTCTATATACTTTCGGCCCGTCATTGGACACTGTGCTATCTAACCTCCAAACGAGCTTCAATGCCATACAGCACTCCTTCCATGGCCTCCAACTGCTCTTAAACGCGAGTAAAACTAAATGCATGCTTTTTAACCGATCGCTGCCTGCACCCGCATGCCCGACTAGCATCACCACCCTGGATGGTTCCGACCTTGCATATGTGGACATCTATAAGTACCTAGGTGTCTGGCTAGACTGCAAACTCTCCTTCCAGACTCACATCAAACATCTCCAATCGAAAATCAAATCAAGAGTCGGCTTTCTACTCCGCAACAAAGCCTCCTTCACTCACGCTGCCAAGCTTACCCTAGTAAAACTGACTATCCTACCGATCCTCGACTTTGGCGATGTCATCTACAAAATGGCTTCCAACACTCTACTCAGCAAACTGGATGCAGTCTATCACAGTGCCATCCGTTTTGTCACTAAAGCACCTTATACCACCCACCACTGCGACTTGTATGCTCTAGTCGGCTGGCCCTCACTACATATTCGTCGCCAGACCCACTGGCTCCAGGTCATCTACAAGTCCATGCTAGGTAAAGCTCCGCCTTATCTCAGTTCACTGGTCACGATGGCAACACCCATCCGTAGCACGCGCTCCAGCTGGTGTATCTCACTGATCATCCCTAAAGCCAACACCTCATTTGGCCGCCTTTCGTTCCAGTACTCTGCTGCCTGTGACTGGAACGAATTGCAAAAATCGCTGAAGTTGGAGACTTTTATCTCCCTCACCAACTTCAAACATCAGCTATCCGAGCAGCTAACTGATCGCTGCAGCTGTACATAGTCTATAGGAAAATAGCCCACCCATTTTCACCTACCTCATTCCCATACTGTTTTTATACTGTTTTTATTTATTTACTTTTCTGCTCTTTTGCACACCAATATCTCTACCTGTACATGACCATCTGATCATTTATCACTCCAGTGTTAATCTGCAAAATTGTATTATTCGCCTACCTCCTCATGCCTTTTGCACACATTGTATATAGACTCCCCTTTTTTTCTCTGTGTTATTGACTTGTTAATTGTTTACTCCATGTGTAACTCTGTGTTGTCTGTTCACACTGCTATGCTTTATCTTGGCCAGGTCGCAGTTGCAAATGAGAACTTGTTCTCAACTAGCCTACCTGGTTAAATAAAGGTGAAATAAAATAAAAAATCACTGGGGCCAAGCTTCCTGCCGTCCAGGATCTATATACTAGGCGCTGTCAGAGGAAGGCCAAAAAATTGTCAAAGATTCCAGTCTCCCAAGTCATAGACTGTTCTCTTTGCTACAGCACGGCAAGCGGTAACAGATTGCCAAGTATAGGTCCAAAAGGCTCCATAACAGCTTCTATCCCCCAAGCCACAACACTGCTGAACAATCAATCAAATGGCCGCCCGTACTTTTTACATTTTGTTTATACACTGCTGCTTCTGTACTTGCTGTTTATTATCTTTGCATAGTCACTTTACCCCTACCTACACTACCATTCAAAAGTTCGGGGTCACTTAGAAATGTCCTTGTTTTTTAAAGAAAAGCTATTTTTTTGTCCATTTAAAATAAGATCAAATTGATCAGAAATACAGTGTAGACACTGTTAATGTTTTAAATGACTATTGTAGAAGGAAACGGCTGATTTTTAATGGAATATTTACATAAGCATACAGAGGCCCATTATCAGCAGCCATCAGGGTCCATTATCAGCAACCATCAGGGCCCATTATCAGCAACCATCACTCCTGTGTTCCAATGGCACATTGTGTTAGCTAATCCAAGTTTATAATTTTAAAAGGATAATTGATCATTAGAAAACCATTTTGCAATTATGTTAGCACAGCTGAAAACTGTTGTTCTGATTAAAGAAGCAATAAAACTGGCATTCTTTGGACTAGTTGAGTAGTTGAGCATCAGCAGTTGTGGGTTCGGTTACAGGCTCAAAATGGCCAGAAACAAAGACCTTTCTTCTGAAACTCGTCAGTCTATTATTGTTCTGAGAAATGAAGGCTATTACATGCAAGAAATTGACAAGAAACTGAAGATCTCGTACAACGCTATGTACTACTCCCTTCACAGAACAGCGCAAACTAGCTCAAACCAGAAAAGAAAGAGGAGTGGGAAGCCCCAGTGAGCAAGAAGACAAGTACATTGGAGTGTCTAGTTTGAGAAACAGACGCCTCACAAGTCCTCAATTTTATTAAAACACCAGTCTCAACATCACAGGTGAAGAGGTGACTCCGGGATGGTGCCTAGAAGGCCAGTGACTTTCTTTCGAAGTGACCCAAAACTTTGAACGGTAGTATACATATATGGATTACCTCGACCAACCTGTACCCCCGCACATTGACTCTGTACCGGTACCCCCTGTATAAAGCCTCATTATTGTTATTTTATTGTTGTTGTTTTTTAAACTTTAGTTTATTCATAAAATGTTTTCTTAACCAACAATGCAGTTCAAGAAATAGAGTTAAGGGCTTGTAAGTAAGCATTTCATGGTAAGGCCTGTTGTATTCAGCACATGTAACAAATCAAATTTTATTTGAACATTTTATTTGATTTTAATGCCTAAACTTAACCTTTTAGTACTTAGAAATTTGACGTTTGACAGACATGGATGAACATCTCATTCTTATGTGAGAGCTTATTGAAAGACCACACATATTCTGAGTTCCCCCAACTCCTCTGTATGACTATAACTTGGAGGATTGGACTCCTTTCCTATTAGTCCATGTGTTGTTATCCCCTTTCCCGTTAATAGCATTTAAAAGACTGGGTTGGCCCAGTAGGTCACATGTCTAGATGTGTAATTGCAGCTGTCCGTTGCAGCTGGGTAAATTATTGCAACAGTAAAAAAAAAACATAGTATAAAACAATCAAGCAGCCCCTCTCTCATTTCCTCTGGGGGGATATGATCCACTGCCCTTCCTCCACCCACTCATAAACCACCCACTCCCACCGACATCCCCCCCCACTACCTCCAGCTCCCACTCCCTTCCTCCTGAACCTGTGGAATTCTCTGGTGACATCATCGTCAGGCTCCGGGGAATGTGAGAACAGGATGAAGGGATGGAAGGGAGGGGGGAGATTGAGAAGGAAAGAAGCTGACAGTATGGTGAAAGTATTGATTTTGCAACAACTATAGTATAAAGGCCTTATCATGGCCTGAGATTATTATATGTGTGTTGCCTCACTGTAATGACCACAGGAGATTAAATAAGATCCAGAGAGACATAATTCTCAGAGACTTTTGACTAATCCTATTGATTGCTGTCTTGTAGGCTACTTCTATTGGCTTGCTGTGGCAAAATAGTATTTTTTCTCATCACTCTGATCACTTTTTTGCCCCATACAAAACATGTATGAACTCAACATGATGTACTGTGTCATCAAATATTTCAAAAATCAGTCTTTCCCTAAATTAAAAGCAACGTTTTCCTCTAATCTCCACTTTGCAGTCTGTATTTTATGCTCTTCAATGTATTTATTCATTCACAAAGTAATAGCTTTCAAAACGGCAACATCCTTGAAAAAGGTACACACAATAATTTACCATTTTCAATGTTTGTAGAGTGGAATGGGGGAAAGGAAATGAGCAAAGGCAGATCATTTCAAGACCCTGCCAGGGACAGAAACAGTAACATGCAGAAAGTTGATTACATTTTTTTAACGATCAACAAGTTGTTGACAGGGGCATAATTTAGGCTGTTGTAAAAAAAGGACCATTAAAGAAGGAGTGGCAGGTGTGCATCAAAGCTGGGACCGAGAGACTGAAAAACATCTATCTCAAGGCCAACAGACTTTTAAACAGCCATCACTAAACACAGAGAGGCTGCTGCCAACATACAGACTTGAAATCATCGGCCACTTTAATAAATGGATCACTATTCGTTTTAATAATGTCACTTTAATAATGTTTACATATCTTGCATTACTCATCTCATATGTATATACTGTATTTCATACCATCTATTGCATATTGCCTGTGCCGCTCGGTCAACGCTCATACATATATATATATGTATTCTTATTCCATCCCTTTTACTTAGATTTGTGTGTATTATGTAGTTGTGGAAATGTTAGATTACTGGTTAGATATTACCACTGTCGGAACCAGAAGCACAAGCATTTCACTACACTCGCAATAACATCTGCTAATCATGTATATGTGACCTATAAAATTTGATTTGATTTGGTATGTCTTTGGAGAAAATAGAGCTCTGAAAAGCAATAGAACTGGCATACTTTTTCGTGAGTACAAGGCTGGGAATTGCCAGGGATATTATCACGATACGTAGGTGCCGATACGATATTTATTGCGATTCTCACAATTCTATATGTATTTCAATTTGATACTGTGATTCAGGGTTGCCAGGTCTAGTACATGTCTAACCCAATGACCACTCAAATCCAGCTAACAAGGCCTGAAAACTAGCCCAAATGTTTCTTTCAGAGCAAGAGAGGAGTTTTATCCAATAAACCCTTTTTCCAAAACATTATCGAGCAAATTAAGGAACATCGACGTCATTTTTAACGACATCCGAAGATAAATTCAGTTTTCCATCAAAGTAATAATTATTGCGAGATTAACGTGATGTTAAAGGAATTTTTATACGTCACAAGAAAAAATATAATTTGCCCGAATAAACTCCCCAGATCATTTTCCATCAATGGATGTCGATTTTAACTTGACTGCTATGATTGTAAATAAATCCTGTCTGCACATGTGCGTAACTATAGATACCGTAAATGCAAACAAAGAGAGTTTAAGTGATGAAAGTTGGAGAGAGGATCTCAAAATCTCTGTAGAAGAAACACTTGGACTAACTTTAAAGAATGAATCTTAGGCTATTTTCTGGCAATTGTGCTGTTACTGTGTGCTAAAAGTTAAGACTACAAACCATTATAAATGGCCTGTTTGACAAAATGTACTTTTCATTTCTATAGGCTACTGACTCAAATCTGGGTTTATGATTGGAATGTAACTTTGCCATGGTTTGCTGAGCTAGATGCAGGTAGCCTATAGCCCCTGCTAGTCCTACATCTCATATCAGGGAATAGTCCACAATGAAACTGACATTAAATGTGAAGAACGATACATTTGCGACAAAGCTGTGACCATGATCACAATATATCGGTCTGCTAATACAGGACTATTAAAGGCCCAGTGCACTACTTTTCGGAGAAGAAAAAAATAAATAAACATTATTTTGACTTCACAGCACCCCTACTTCCTGTGGCTATGAACCTGTGTCTATGAACTGGCTATTAATAATTGCATAATAACACAAGACAACAACAACAAACAAAAGTTATAATCTGTTTTGCAGATAGGCTACACAAGTGGCACAAATTAATTTGCAATGACTCCAGTGACTCCCAATGACTCTATTGAACACCTGCGAGCCAAGCCTAATCTCCCAACATCAGTGCCAAAACCTCACTAATGCTCTTGTGGCTGAATGGAAGCAAGGCCCGCCCAGCAATGTTCCAACATCTAGTGGAAAGCCTTCCTAGAAGAATGGAGGCTGCAAAGGTGAATCAACTTCATATTAATGCTCATGATTTTGCAATGAGATGTTCGAAGAGCAGGTGTCTAGAGCTGAAAACAAATTGGCTCCCTATTTAAAAAGAAGATGGAGAAAAGATTATGAAGGAAAAATACTGGAGTTTTGGTGCAGGTACAGCCAACTAGCCCAAAAATAATATTGCAATATTGTCGAAACGATACGATATGATATATTGTCAAAAATTATATCCCAATATGTAACTTTACCGATTTTTACCCCCATCACTAAGTCGTTCAGTGTTACTAGAGGAAGTCAAGAAAGGTATTTACTGTGTCTTGGCAAAGGACGCAGAACAAAAACAGCTAAAGGCATAAGAAGATTTACTTTACAGGACAATCTTTTTTTCTTTATGATCTCACCTGCTGTCCTAAGGAGCCCTCACTGGCCAAATGTATTTCCAATTACAATGTGTCCTTGTGTTGCCTGTCGTTGGATTGAACGCCGTTGTGAGTGTTGGCCCAGAGATACTGGATGACTCATCTCATATACAGCTTTATTAAACTCCCCATAGCCCGAGAGAGGGGAGACAGGGCAACAGGACTTGTGGAGGAAAACTGTCTGCATTCAATCTGCACTGAAGATGATTTAAATGACAAAGTATGAAGCTAAAAAAAAGAGAGGGAAAAGAAGGATTTGTGCGTGTGTGCACACAGTTGCACAGATACATGTAATGTTAATTTAAACTACATGCAACAATTTGGTGCTGGATGAACAAGAATGTTGCTGACTGTATCTTTGAGTCATCTCTCTATTCCTACAACACACACGCAAACACACACACACACAAACACAACACACACACACACACAACACACACACACACACACACACACACACACACACACACACACACACACACACACACACACACACACACACACACACACACACACACACACACACACACACACACACACACACACACGAGGAATATTTACATTTACATTTACATTTAAGTCATTTAGCAGACGCTCTTATCCAGAGCGACTTACAAATTATATACCAGAGAATGCAGTCACGTGTCACGGTGTGATGGTTCAGGATAAAAGGAACATTACGTGAGAATTCCGTTCATTGACTACAGCTCAGCGTTCAACACCATAGTGGCTTCCAAGCCCTTAACACAGGGGCCCCTCAGGGGTGCATGCTTAGTCCCCACATCTACTTCCTGTTCACCCACAATTGCTTGGACGTGCACAACTCCAACACCATCATTAAGTTTGCTGATGACACAATAGTGGTAGGCCTGATCACCAATGACGATGAGACAGTCTATAGGGAGGAGGTCAGAGACCTGGCAGTGTGGTGCCAGGACAACAATCTCTCCCTCAACGTCAGCAAGGAAGAGGAGCTGATCATGGGCAAAGGAATCGGAGGGCCAGCACGACTCCATTCACATCGATGGGGTCGAGAGATTCCTCTGTGTCCACATCACTAAGGATTTGTCATAGTCTGGCATCTCGCATCATCTGTCAGCAGTATCTCCAGACTATCAAGCAGACTGCGAGATGTGGTAGTTCGTTTCACGTCGTTCTCGGCCTGTACTGTGAGATGGCGGAGTTAGCCTGACCAGATGAATCCATGCTCTGATTCCTTGTTGATGACACCTGTTAAATCCACTTCAATCAGCATAGATGAAGGGGAGGAGACAGTGTAAAGAATCCTTTTTAAGCCTTGAGACATGCATTGTGTATGTGTGCCATTCAGAGGGTGAATGGGCAAGACAAAATATTTAAGTGCTTTTGAACGAGGTATGGTAGTAGGTGCCAGGCGCACCGATTTGTGTCAAGAACTGCAACGCTACAGGGTTTTTCACGCTCAACAGTTTCTGTTTGTATTGAGAATGTTCCACCACCCAAAGGACATCCAGTCAACTTGACACAACTGTGGGAAGCATTGAAGTCAACATGGGCCAGCAGCCTTGCGGGAAGGCTTTCATCACCTTATCGTGTCATGCTGGTGAATGAGGACCCAAAAGCGACTTGGCGAAAACAGAGTATTTAATCCAGAATAAACTTTACAAAACAAAAAGCATAATACTACACGTAAAGACAAGAACAGACTGGAGACTTGATCGAGAACTGCAGGTTGCCTCGGGAAGGCACTTGAACCTAGCAGACTCAGACACCTGCTCACCACGCAGCATCTGAGGGAAACACGACACGACAGGGCAAAACATTGACACAGCACGGTGAATTATAAATGAGGATCCGACAGGGCAGGTACGGGAAACAAGGAGTGAAATAGGGACTCTAATCAGGGAAAAGGATCGGGAACAGGTGTGGGAAGACTAAATGATGATTAGGGGAATAGGAACAGCTGGGAGCAGGAACCTAGAGAGAAGAGAGAGCGAGAGAGTGAGAGAGGGAGGGGGAGAGAGAGGGATAGAAAGAGGGAAAGAACCTAATAAGACCAGCAGAGGGAAACGAATAGAATGGGAAGCACAGGGACAAGACAAGATAATAAATGACAAAACATGACAGTACCCCCACTCACCGAGCGCCTCCTGGCGCACTCGAGGATCCTGGCGGCAACGGAGGAAATCATCAATGAGTGAACGGTCCAGCACGTTTTAGACGGAACCCAACTCCTCTCTCAGGACCGTAACCCTCCCAATCCACTAAGTATTGGTGACCCCGTCCCAGAACGCATGTCCATGATCTTATGTACCTTGTAAATAGGTGCGCTCTCGACAAGGACGGGAGGGGGGAGGGAAGACGAACGTTGGGTGCGAAGAAAGGGCTTAACACAGGAGACATGGAAGAAGGATGGACGCGACGAAGATGTCGCGGAAGAAGCAAAACGCACAGCGACAGGATTGACGACCTGGGAGACACGGAACGGACCAATGAACCGGGAGTCAACTTACGAGAAGCTGTCGTAAGAGGAAGGTTGCAAAAAGCCACACTTCTGGCCGCAACAATACCTAGGACTCTTAATCCTGCGTTTATTGGCGGCTCTCACAGTCTGTGCCCTGTAGCGGCAAAGTGCAGACCTCACCCTCCTCCAGGTGCGCTACAATGTTGGACAAACGCTTTGAGGGAACGCTGGACTCGGCAAGCTGGGAAGAGAATAGAGGAGGCTGGTAACCCAGACTTCTGAAACGGAGATAACCCGGTAGCAGACGAAGGAAGCGAGTTGTGAGCGTATTCTGCCCAGGGGAGCTGTTCTGCCCAAGACGCAGGGTTTCTGAAAGAAAGGCTGCGATATGGACCAATCGTCTGATTGGCCCTCTCTTGACCGTTAGACTGGGGATGAAACCCGGAAGAGAGACTGACGGACGCACCAATCAAACGACAGAACTCCCTCCAAAACTGTGACGTGAATTGCGGGCCTCTGTCTGAAACAGATTATAACGGGAGGCCATGAATTTGAACACATTCTCGATAATGATTTGATTTCCTTAGCGGAAGGAAGTTTAGCGAGGGGAATGAAATGTGCCGCCTTATCGACAACCGTAAGAATCACAGTCTTCCCCGCAGACAAAGGCAGACCAGTAATGAAGTCTAGGGCGATGTGAGACCATGGTCGAGAAGGAATGGGAGCGGTCTGAGACGACCGGCAGGAGGAGAGTTACCCGACTTAGTCTGCGCGCAGTCCGAACAAGCAGCCACGAAACGGCGCGTGTCACGCTCCTGAGTCGGCCACCAAAATCGCTGGCGAATAGACGCAAGAGTGCCTCGAACACCGGTTCCTCATGACCAGCTAACAGAGTGAGCCCACTGAAGAACAGCCAGACGAGTGGAAACAGGAACGAAAAGGAGGTTACTAGGACAAGCGCGCGGCGACGCAGTGTGCGTGAGTGCTTGCTTAACCTGTCTTTCAATTCCCCAGACTGTCAACCCGACAACACGCCCATAAGGAAGAATCCCCTCGGGATCAGTAGAAGCCACAGAATAACTAAACAGACGGGATAAGGCATCAGGCTTGGTGTTCTTGCTACCCGGACGGTAAGAAATCACAAACTCAAACGAACAACGCCCAACGAGCTTGACGGGCATTAAGTCGTTTGGCAGAACGGATGTACTGAGGTTCTTATGGTCTGTCCAAACGACAAAAGGAACGGTCGCCCCTCCAACCACTGTCGCCATTCGCCTAGGGCTAAGCGGATGGCAGCAGTTCACGGTTACCCACATCATAGTTGCGCCAGATGGCGACAGGCGATGAGAAAAATAAGCGCAAGGATGAACCTTATCGTCAGACTGGAAGCGCTGGGATAGAATGGCTCCCACGCCTACCTCTGAAGCGTCAACCTCGACAAAGAATTGTCTAGTGACGTCAGGAGTAACGAGGATAGGAGCGGACGTAAAACGTTCTTTTAGAAGATCAAAAGCTCCCTGGGCGGAACCGGACCACTTAAAACACGTCTTGACAGAAGTAAGAGCTGTGAGAGGGGCAGCAACTTGACCGAAATTACGAATGAAACGCTCGATTAAATTAGCGAAACCTAAAAAGCGCTGCAACTACACGTGACCTTGAACTCCAATCACTGACAGCTTGGACCTTAGCGGAATCCATCTGAATGCCTTCAGCGGAAATAACGGAACCGAGAAAAGTAACGGAGGAGACATGAAAAGAACACTTCTCAGCCTTTACGTAGAGACAATTCTCTAAAAGGCGCTGTAGAACACGTCGAACGTGCTGAACATGAATCTCGAGTGACGGTGAAAAAATCAGGATATCGTCAAGATAGACAAAAACAAAGATGTTCAGCATGTCTCTCAGAACATCATTAACTAATGCCTGAAAAACAGCTGGCGCATTGGCGAGACCAAACGGCAGAACCCGGTACTCAAAATGCCCTAACGGAGTGTTAAACCAAGATTTCCACTCGTCCCCCTCTGATGCGCACGAGATGGTAAGCGTCTGAAGGTCCAACTTAGTAAAGCACCTGGCTCCCTGCAGAATCTCGAAGGCTGATGACATAAGGGGCAGCATAACATTCTTAACCGTTATGTCATTCAGCCCTTTTTCACGGCAGGGGCGCAGAGTACCGTCCTTCTTCTTAACAAAAAGAACCCCGCCCCGGCCGGAGAGGAAGAAGGCACTATGGTACCGGCGCAAGAGACACAGATAAATAATCCTCGAGAGCCTTACGTTCGGGAGCCGACAGAGAGTATAGTCTACCCCGAGGAGGAGTGGTCCCCGGAAGGAGATCAATACTACAATCATACGACCGGTGAGGAGGAAGGGAGTTGGCTCGGGACCGACTGAAGACCGTGCGCAGATCATGATATTCCTCCGGCACTCCTGTCAAATCGCCAGGTTCCTCCTGAGAAGTGGGGACAGAAGAAATGGGAGGGATGGCAGACATTAAGCACTTCACATGACAAGATACGTTCCAGGATAGGATAGAATTACAAGACCAATTAATAGAAGGATTATGACATACTAGCCAGGGATGACCCAAAACAACAGGTGTGAAAGGTGAATGAAAAATCAAAAAGAAATAGTCTCACTGTGGTTACCAGATACTGTGAGAGTTAAAGGTAGTGTCTCAAATTTGATACTGGGAAGATGACTACCATCTAAGGCAAACATGGGCGTAGGCTTGTCTAACTGTCTGAAAGGAATGTTATGTTTCCGAACCCATGCTTCGTCCATGAAACAACCCTCAGCCCCAGAGTCAATCAAGGCACTGCATGTAGCACCCGAACCGGTCCAGCGTAGATGGACCGACATAGTAGTACAAGATCTAGATGAAGAGACCTGAGTAGTAGCGCTCACCAGTAGCCCTCCGCTTACTGATGGGCTCTGGCCTCTTACTGGACATGAATTAACAAAATGTCCATCAAATCCGCAATAGAGGCACAGGCGGTTGGTGATCCTCCGTTCCCTCCCTTAGTCGAGATGCGAATCCCTCCCAGCTGCATGGGCTCAGTCTCAGAGCCAGAGGAGAGAGATGGTTGCGATGCGGAGCAGGGAAACACCGTTGATGCGAGCTCTCTTCCACGAGCCTGGTGACGAAGATCTACCCGTCGTTCTATGCGGATGGCGAGAGCAATCAAAGAGTCCACACAGGAAGGAACCTCCCGAGAGAGAATCTCATCTTTGACCACTGTGTGAAGTCCTCCAGAAAACGAGCGAGCAGCGCCGGCTCGTTCCAGTCACTAGAGGCAGCAAGAGTACGAAACTCTATAGAGTAATCCGTTATGGATCGATCACCTTGGCATAGGGAAGCCAGGACCCTAGAAGCCTCCCCACCAAAAACTGAACGGTCAAAAACCCGAATCATCTCCTTTTAAAGTTCTGGTAATTGTTAGAACAATCAGCCCTTGCCTCCCAGATAGCTGTGCCCCACTTAGTAAGGAGTGAAATGACGTAACAACCCGAGCTGATATCTCAGAGTATGTGTTGGGTTGGAGAGAGAACACAATCTCACACTGGGTGAGAAAGGAGCGGCACTCAGTGGGCTGCCCGGAGTAGCAAGGTGGGTTATTAACCCTAGGTTCTGGAGGCTCGGCAGGCCAGGAAGTAACAGGTGGCACGAGACGAAGACTCTGGAACTGTCCAGAGAGGTCGGAAACCTGAGCGGCCAGGTTCTCCACGGCATGGCGAGCAGCAGACAATTCCTGCTCGTGTCTGCCGAGCATGGCTCCTTGGATCTCGACGGCAGTGTTACGAGCGTCTGTAGTCGCTGGGTCCATTCCTCGGTCGGATCCTTCTGTCATGCTGGTGAATGAGGACCCAAAAGCGACTTGGCGAAAACAGAGTATTTAATCCAGAATAAACTTTACAAAACAAAAAGCATAATACTACACGTAAAGACAAGAACAGACTGGAGACTTGATCGAGAACTGCAGGTTGCCTCGGGAAGGCACTTGAACCTAGCAGACTCAGACACCTGCTCACCACGCAGCATCTGAGGGAAACACGACACGACAGGGCAAAACATTGACACAGCACGGTGAATTATAAATGAGGATCCGACAGGGCAGGTACTAAACAAGGAGTGAAATAGGGACTCTAATCAGGGAAAAGGATCGGGAACAGGTGTGGGAAGACTAAATGATGATTAGGGGAATAGGAACAGCTGGGAGCAGGAACGGAACGATAGAGAGAAGAGAGAGCGAGAGAGTGAGAGAGGGAGGGGGAGAGAGAGGGATAGAAAGAGGGAAAGAACCTAATAAGACCAGCAGAGGGAAACGAATAGAATGGGAAGCACAGGGACAAGACAAGATAATAAATGACAAAACATGACATATCGAGCACATGCCTGACGATTTGAGGCTGTTCTGAGGGCAAAAAGGGGTGCAACTAGCGTTGTATTACCGCCACACCAGCAGTCATGAGTCATGACCGCAGTAAAATTCCAAGTGAGCGTTGAGTCACGTGTCACACTCCTATTACGCACTCCAGACATGCTTTGGTAGTATCCAACTTGCTAACGACCATGTCCTAATGTCCTTGTACTCAGGGCTCTATTGTCCCTCTAACTACACTAACATCAATGCAAGTAAAATCGCATCGAACACTCATCAGTATCAGTATCAGGCTTATCAGTATCAGGCTTTTAAAACTTACCTCACTGTGATCCTCAATTTGAAGAAAGAAGTTCAACAGCAGGTTGAAACTGAATGTAAAACGTTGTGGATGTTGTTTCAAAGCTTAACACAACGAATAATGTACAGAGCTTTCTGAGGTGAGGATTATTTCAAAACACACATAGGCATATTAGAGGTTATGCTTCGATAGAATAGGCTTTTGAGCTCAAAACCCAAAATTCCATTAATTGAAATGATGATTTTGCCGTTATATATATTATGCATGGCAGAAATTCATAAAACTAATTGAATATGCCTTTGGTACACTCTATACTGCAAAAAATATTTAAAAAATAGTAATTGTCTTTGAGTGTGGACTTTATTATTTTGCATACTGGATGGACTGTATTATGCTATGCTTCAAATTCTCAATCCAGAGTCCCGGACCACTACGCGATGCTGTTGGTTCATTGATTGGGCTGGGCAGATTATAGTCAGCCTACAATTTGTGAATTTGTATTTGATTTTGAAAAGCATAGTAAAATGATTTGTTTTAAATATTGGGTGACACTACCTTTAGCTATACAGGGCATTCGGAAAGTATTAGGACCCCTTGGATTGTTACACATTTCGTTACGTTACAGCCTTATTCTAAAATGTATTAAATACAAACAATTCCTCATCAATCTACAAACAATACCCCATAATGACAAAGCAAAAAACACAGGTTTTTAGACATTTTTGCAACATAAAAGAAATATGTGAAAAATATCTTATTTACTTAAGTAGACTCGAAATTGAGCTCAGATGCATCCTGTTTCCAATGAACACCCTTGAGATGTTTCTACATGTTGATTGGAGTCCATCTGTGGTGAATTCAATTGATTGGACATTATTTGGAAAGTCACACACCTGTCTATATAAGGTCCCACTCTTGACAGTGCATGTCAGAGCAAAAACCAAGCCATGAGGTCGAAGGAATTGTCTGTAGAGCTCAGAGACAGGATTGTGTTGAGACACAGATCTGGGGAAGTGTACCAAAACATTTCTGCAGCATTGAAGGTCCCCAAGAACACAATAGCCTCCATTATTCTTAAATTGAAGAAGTTTGGAACTATCAAGACTCTTCCTAGAGCTGGCGGCCCAGCCAAACTGGCCTTGGTCATGGAGGTGACCAATAACCTGATGGTCACTCTGACAGAGCTCCAGAGTTCCTCTGTGGAGGTGGGAGGACCTTCCAGAAGGACAACTATCTCTGCATCACTCCACCAATCAGGCCTTTATGGATGAGTGGCCAGACAGAAGCCACTCCTCAGTAAAAGTCACATGAAACAAGATTCTCTGGTCTGATGAAACCAAGATTGAACTCTTTGACCTGAATGCCAAACGTCACGTCTGAAGGAAACCTGGCACCATCCCTACGGTGAAGCATGGTGGGGGCAGCATCATGCTATGGAGATGTTTTTCAGTGGCAGGGACTGGGAGACGAGTCAGGATAGAGACAAATATGAACGGAGCAAAGTACAGAAAGATCCTTGATGAAAACCTACTACAGAGCGCTCAGGATCTCAGACTGGGGCAAAGGTTCACCTTTTTGTAGCATCACACCCAAGAAGACTTGAGGCTGTAATGCTGCCGAAGGTGATTCAACAAAGTACTGAGTAAAGGGTCTGAATACTTATTTATATGTAATATTTTCACAACAAAAAAACTTCTACGAACCCGTTTTTGTATTGACATTATGGTGCATTGTGTGTAGATTGATAAGAGGAAAAAGCAATTGTATCTATTTTAGAAGAAGGCTGTAAAGTATCAAAATGTGGAAAAAGTCAAGGGGTCTGAATACTTTCCGAATGCACCACCATGTGTTTCCCTCTCCTCATCTCTCTCCTTTGTTCCTTTCTCGAGTGCGGAGAGAGGCTGGCAACAGTTTAGTGAAGTATGTTTCGTAGTGAAAACATCTTACTATCAATGTTCCCGAAGAAATGTAACCTCGTTTCCCAAATTAAGCACGGGGTATCTGCAGGAACAGGGTTGGAGGGCCCATGGCATACAGAGTTTAGGCGTAATGTCACCTGTCGTGTAGCAAGAGCATTTCCCTCCAACAGTGGTTGATGCTTAGAGTGAAATATGTGGTCTTAAATGTATTTCTCAGCAGCTCATATTAAGCCCCTTCCCACACTTAACCAATGCTGGTTAAGTGTGCCTTGAATTCAAAAGAAATCAAATCAAATTTATTTATAAAGCCCATCTAACATCAGCTGATATCTCAAAGTGCTGTACAGAAACCCAGCCTAAAACCTCAAACAGTAAGCAATAGTCTAGTCAAGGTTCTTGCAGCCGTGTTTAGCACTAACTGAAGTTTATTTCGTGCTTTATCCGGGTAGCCGGAAAGTAGAGCATTGCAGTAGTCTAACCTAGAAGTTTGCGGACGACACAACAGTGGTAGGCTTGATTACCAACAACGACGAGACGGCCTACAGGGAGGAGGTGAGGGCCCTTGGAGTGTGGTGTCAGGAAAATAACCTCACACTCAACGTCAACAAAACTAAGGAGATGATTGTGGACTTCAGGAAACAGCAGAGGGAACACCCCTATCCACATCGATGGAACAGTAGTGGAGAGGGTAGCTAGTTTTAAGTTCCTCGGCATACACATCACAGACAAACTGAATTGGTCCACTCACACTGACAGCGTCGTGAAGAAGGCGCAGCAGCGCCTATTCAACCTCAGGAGGCTGAAGAAATTCGGCTTGTCACCAAAAGCACTCACAAACTTCTACAGATGCACAATCGAGAGCATCCTGGCGGGCTGTATCACCGCCTGGTACGGCAACTGCTCCGCCCTCAACCGTAAGGCTCTCCAGAGGGTAGTGAGGACTGCACAACGCATCACCGGGGGCAAACTACCTGCCCTCCAGGACACCTACACCACCCGTTGTTACAGGAAGGCCATAAAGATCATCAAGGACATCAACCACCCGAACCACTGCCTGTTCACCCCGCTATCATCCAGAAGGCGAGGTCAGTACAGGTGCATCAAAGCTGGGACCGAGAGACTGAAAAACAGCTTCTATCTCAAGGCCATCAGACTGTTAAATAGCCACCACTAACATTGAGTGGCTGCTGCCAACACACTGTCATTGACACTGACCCAACTCCAGCCATTTTAATAATGGGAATTGATGGGAAATGATGTAAATATATCACTAGCCACTTTAAACAATGCTACCTTATATAATGTTACTTACCCTACATTATTCATCTCATATACATATGTATATACTGTACTCTACAACATCGACTGCATCCTTATGTAACACATGTATCACTAGCCACTTTAACTATGCCACTTTGTTTACTTTGTCTACATACTCATCTCATATGTATATACTGTACTTACCATCTACTGTATGCTGCTCTGTACCATCACTCATTCATATATCCTTATGTACATGTTCCTTATCCCCTTACACTGTTATAAGACAGTAGTTTTGGAATTGTTAGTTAGATTACTTGTTGGTTATCACTGCATTGTCGGAACTAGAAGCACAAGCATTTCGCTACACTCGCATTAACATCTGCTAACCATGTGTATGTGACAAATAAAATTTGATTTGATTTGATTTGATTTGATTTGAAGTGACAAAAGCACTTCTGCTTTTTTGGACAGAAAGTTTTGATTTTTGCAACGTTATGTAGATGGAAAAAGCTGTCCTTGAAACAGTCTTGATATGTTCGTCAAAAGAGAGATCAGCATTCAGAGTAACGCCATAGTCCTTCAAGTTTTATTTGAGACGACAGTACAACCATCAAGATTAATTGTCAAATTCAACAGAGGATCTCTTTGTTTCTTGGGACCTAGAACAGGCATCTCTGTTTTGTCTGTAGAACATTTGCAGCCATCCACTTCCTTATGGCTGAAACACAGGCTTTCAGCGAGGGCAATTTTGGGGCTTCACCATGTTTCATCGAAATGTACAGCTGTGTGTCATCCACATAGCAGTGAAAGTTAACATTATGTTTCCGAATGACATCACTAAGAAGTAAAATATATAGTGAAAACAACAGTGGTCCCAAAACGGAACCTTGAGGAACACTGAAATTTACAGGTGATTTGGACAAACCATCCACAGAGACAAACTGATATCTTTCTGACAGATAAGATCTAAACCAGGCCAGAACTTGTCCGTGTAGACCAATTTGGGTTTCCAATCTCTCCAAAAGGATGTGGTGATCAATGGTATCAAAAGCAGCACTAATATCTAGGAGCATGAGGACAGATGCAGAGCCTCGGTCAAGAAATTGGGGGCGTGCTCAGTCCTCCTTTTCCTGTAGTCCACAATAATCTCCTTTGTCTTGATCACGTTGAAGGGGAGGTTGTTATCCTGGCAACACATGGCCAGGCCTCTGACCTCCTCCCTATAGGCTGTCTCATCATTGTCGGTGATCAGGCCTACCACTGTTGTGTCATCGGCAAACTTGATGGTATTGGAGTCGTGCTTTGCCATGCAGTCATGAGTGAACAGGGTGTACAGGAGGAGACTGAGCTCGCACCCAAGGGGCACCCAGGTTGAGGATCAGCGTGGCGTATGTGCTGTTACCTACCCTTTCCACCTGGGGGCAGCCCGTCAGAAAGTCCAGGATCCAGTTGCAGAGGGAGGTTTTTGGTTTCAGGGCCCTGAAACCCTTTTTGGTTACAGGGTCCTGAGCTTAGTGATAAGCTTTTAGGGCACTATGGTGTTGAACGCTGAGCTGTAGTCAATGAAAAGCATTCTCACATAGGTGTTCCTTTTGTCCAGATGGGAAAGGGCAGTGTTGAGTGCAAGAGAGAGCATCATCTGTGGAGCTGTTGGGGCTGTTTGCAAATTGGAGTGGGTCTAGGGTTTATGGGATAATGGTGTTAATGTGAGCCATGACCAGCCTTTCCAAGCTCTTCATGACTACAGATGTAAGTGCTACGGGTCTGTAGTCATTTAGGCAGGGACTAGGGTGGTCTGCTTTAAACATGTTGGTATTACAGACTCAGTCAGGGACTGGTTGAAAATATCAGTGAAGACGCTTGCCAGTTGGTCAGTGCATGCTCGGAGTACACGTCCCGATAATCCATCTGAACCTGCGGCCTTGTGAATGCTGACCTGTTTAAAGGTCTTACTCACATAGGCTACGGGGAGCGTGACCACACTGTCGTCCGGAACAGCTGGTGCTCTCATGCATGTCTCAATGTTACTTTCCTCGAATTGAGCATAGAAGTAATTTAACTCGTCTGTAGGTTCGTGCACCAGGCAGCTCGTGGTTGTGCTTCCCTTTGTAGTCTGTAATAGTTTGCAAGCCCTGCCACATCCGACGAGCGTTGGAGCCCGTGTAGTACGATTCAGTCTTAGTCCTGTATTGATGCTTTGCCTGTTTGATGGTTCATCGGGGTATAGCGGGATTTCTTATAAGCGTCTGGGTTAGAGCCTGATTCACGTAGTCTCCTCTGAACAGTTGACGGTGAGATATGTCTGTTACTGTGAAGCATTTTTTTGGGCTGCCATCTAAGGTGCAGTTATTCTAATGAAATTATCGTCTGCAGTCGAGGTAACTCTGGGTCTTCCTTTCCTGTGGCAGTCCTTGTGATAGCCACTTTCATGTTTAACAAAAACAATTATGGTTTTTGCCACTGCACTTGAAGAGACTCAAAATGTGCACTACCCCTACCTTGTCACAACACAAACGATTGACTCAAACGCATTAAATTAACTTTTAATAAGGCACACTTGTTAATTGAACTGCATTACAGGTGACTACCTCATGAAGGTGGTTGAGAGAATGCCAAGAGTGTGCGAAGCTTTCATCAAAGCAAAGGGTGGCTAAATTGAAGAATCTCAAATATTGTCGTGCCCTGACCTTAGAGATCCTTATTATTGTCTATGTTTGGTGAGGTCAGGGTGTGACTCAGGTGGGAATGTCTGTTTTCTATTTCTTTGTTTTTGGCCATGTGTGGTTCCCAATCAGAGGCAGCTGTCTATCGTTGTCTCTGATTAGGGATCACATATAAGTTGTCATTTTCCTTTGGGGTTTTGTGGGATCTTGTTTTCTGTTTTAGTGTCTGTACCTGACAGAACTGTGTGCTTTCGTTTTCACTTTGGTTATTTTGTTTGAGTGTTTTTTTAAAATAAAATATCATGAACACTTTCCACGCTGCACTTTGGTCCACTCTTCCTTCTACCAACGAGAGTCGTTACAAATGTAAAATATATATATTTTATTTTGTTTGTTTTTGTTTTGTAACACTTTTTTCCCCTGTATGTGTTATTTCATAGTTTGTCTTCACTATTATTCTACAATATAGAAAATAGTCCAAATAAAGAAAAAACCCTTGAATGAGTAAGTGTGTCCAAACTTTTGATTGGTACTGTATTAGTAAAGGTTAAATTGAGAATAGTCTGATGGGTGAAAATATGATCACTTGATGAGAGGACAGCTGTGTAGCCTGAGGCAAGGAATAGAGTGCAAGCATTTTTTTCAACTTTTTCAAATCAACAGCATATAGTTGCACCATGCAGCCCAGTTATGTTTTGATTTCTAAGAAATTCCACGGTTTGTTACATTCCCAACTAAAGTTGCCAAATAACTCTAAATCTAGCGTTTAGGACCGGTTTCAAAATATCACTTTTACGTTCTTCATATGCACACTCTCTTTACAATGGGAAAAATATCCTATCTATTTTATTCAGTTGAGTTCAATTATATTCTTCTTACTATAATATCATATAATATAGAATAATAGCAAGGGACTTATAAGCATATTTTGTCAGCTAAATGAACAAGCCTACAGCTTATGGCATGGAGCATAGCCAGATAACATACAGTAAGCCAACTCATCTCTTCTTCTGAAATACATTTTCTCCATATCATAGACCTGACTAAAATAAATAATGGATTTATTGTGATGGTGTATATTAAATAGATTTATTAGACTTTTCAAATGTAGGCCTTGAGATGCTAAATGTGTTTATGTTGATTAACGGCCAATTACCGTGAGACCGGCATACTTTTGCGTGACAATAACCTGCTGGTAAAATGTCATGGCTGCCACAGCCCTAGCTGCAACTCAATATTAGGAAGGTGTTCCTAATGTTTAGTACACTCAGTGTAGTTCATTAATTGAACACAATCCATCCGATGCCTGTGAACTGGTTGCATCTCACTAAAGAACAGTGGAAAATGAGCAGCACTGAAATTCCATAAAACAACCGTAGAAAATTAAAGTCAACTGTAAATCAGCTGACTTTTTTTTCCATAGATATAGATATAGACATAGATAGTCTTTTTTCCCTTTGCTAGCTTTCACCTTGGGGTTTGAAGAGGTATTTTCAGATGGCCATTTGGGTAAACAAGGCCTGACTGGAAAGTAGCTTGACTAGCCCTACAAAAAGTTTCAGATGGCTGACATTAAGGAAAGAACTGAGGGCAATGGCCCTGCTTCAACTATCTGACAACATCTTGACTGAATCTAGAGTCATAGTCATTGTTGGACGAGAGCTTCAATGGAGTCCATTTATTTTGGGGTATTTTGGGATTATCTAGCAAAGTGCACAGACATTAGGCTTATAGCGTGCATTGTGTGGTGTAAACAACCCTACATTAATACCAGCTGATTACCACTATCTGTGTATTATTTTGTGGCTGAAAGTTTTCTGAGCAAAAAGTTTGTTCATAGTTTGCGGAATGTGCCCAGAGAGAAATGTCAAATCTAGACAGTATTACCATAATAGTTTCAAATAAATTAGAGTGATTAAACAGATTGATTTGTCTAATGATCAAGTAGATTTTTTTTTTGTGTCAAATCTCAGACCGATTTAGATGAATATCATACCCATCTACCAACATACTCAATGTTACTTCCTCATTTCCACAAATCTCTCAATTATCATTACATTTTGTTTAAATGGCTTTTGGAACAATGTTTTTCGCAAGGAATATTTTTTTTGCCAAATCAAGAAATTGCAGGTGGACCTACATTCCAAATACAGACTCCAGTAATAGGCACACACTCATCCATTGTGTGCCTTCAAAAATATGAACCACATTTTTTTTGTGTATGTATTCCAGTCTCCCTAGCAATGATAGCTCTCCCAGAGTTTTGGCTTGGGCGCTAAGAAAACAGACAACCTCGTAATCCCTGGTGGTTAATATGTAAATTCACAGACAATGGCTCTCCCCCTCTTACTAACATTAGGGAATGGGGGCAGTTGAGGTCATAGGAAGTCGTTAGACATTGCGATAGCAGTGAGGGAATGGGCTATTCTACTACTGCTGACATGGTTCTGTTTCATCCTGGCCTTGAACACACAATCGCAGTGTGCAACAGTAACGTTGAGGTTTAATGAAAAGGGGAGGAAGGGAGCTTTTCCTCAGTCTGAGGCCCGTGAAGGGGAGGATGATGTCAGGTTGGGTTTCTGTGGCATTGTTTAACATGCTCACCACCAGGGTCAATAAACGGAATTGGGAGGCAGTCAAAACAATGGATTCCAAAACAGGAAGACTGGGACTAACAGGAAATGCCATTTTTTCATGTGCAGTTTTTTTGTGTGTTTTCTTTGGCTGTTGCGTTAGAAGGGTAAAATTACCATATTTGGAATTAGTTTCAGTACCACCAGTGGTAGAGGAACTGTATCTTCTGCATTGTGTCCTTAGACTGTTATGAGAGAGTTAGTGTAAGGATCAGCGCAAATTCATTACCTGAATGCAGACCCTGTATGTAATAGTTCATACATCAAAAACAAAGTATATGATACTGTACATGCAATGGCCTAAAAGTACAACATGGTTTAACATCCTTTAACTTAAATCCTAGAGATCTTCTGTAGCTAGAGTTGGTAGAGCATGGCAGTTGCAATGCCAAGATAGTAGATTCAATTTCCAGGACCATCTATACTTAAAATGTATGCACACATGACTAAGTCACTTTGGATAAAAGCGTCTGCTAAATGACATATTATTATTATTATTGTAGTGAAGTAAAATTGTATATACACTGGATGCATATTGTATATACACCTTAGATGTGACCTGTGATAAGACTATGAACCAAGTGTAACGGTTTTCTTTAGGTGAAGTGGAGGCGGACCAAAACGCAGCGTGGTGGTTATTCATGTTCTTTAATAAAGACACTAGACATGAATAAACTAACAAAAACAATAAACGTGGAAAACCAAAAACAGCCCTATCTGGTGCAAAACACAGAGACAGGAACAATCACCCACAAACACACAGTGAAACCCAGGCTACCTAAGTATGATTCTCAATCAGAGACAACTAATGACACCTGCCTCTGATTGAGAACCATACTAGGCCGAAACATAGAAATACCCCAAAACATAGAAAAACAAACATAGACTGCCCACCCAACTCACGCCCTGACCATACTAAATAAATACAAAACAAAGGAAATAAAGGTCAGAACGTGACACCAAGTTGATTAAAACTGAATATCTGACTCCAAAATATGATTTAGCAATGGGTAAGCAGGACTATTGTTGAGATTAGCTAACTAAAATCAAGAAATGGTCATGACAAGTGAATACAAAACGTAAATATTGTTTAATAACTTTTTCAAATGTACAAGCCATAAATCTTAAATTACAAGGCATTACTGGCATTAACAAATTATTCATAATCTAGGCATGATCAGAGAGGGAGGGAGAAGTCATAACCTAAAAGGCCATGCCCCAATAGTCCATGTGGAGGAGATGGAGAGAGACAGTGTAGGGGTCTCACCAGAGCAGGTCAGGAACAAAGATTAAGAGACAATGAATGGGAGACCCACTTTAAAACATCTGACTGTTTGGATTCAGACATGGGGCATTAGATCAACGATTGGCAGGCTGTCTTTCTTTTGAATAGATCTGAGCATTGAGATGATTGTAAAGCAGTGACACCCTAAATGGTCTTTCCCACTGTCACAAAGAATATAAAATATATTTCAGAATGATTATTGACCTTTATCTCTTAAATTGTCATGGATTTAGCTGTTGGTCTCTCCACTAAGTTTCTCAGGCCGTTTGCAATGTGGAAAATGTGTCTGTCAAGCAGACAATGGGAGAGAGGATCATTTTTGACAGTAAGTTGAACCTAACAGTCTTCTTGGTATTTTTATTTTATTTTTTTATTTCACCTTTATTTAACCAGGTAGACTAGTTGAGAACAAGTTATCATTTGCAACTGCGACCTGGCCAAGATAAAGCATAGCAGTGTGAACAGACAACACAGAGTTACACATGGAGTAAACAATTAACAAGTCAATAACACGGTAGAAAAAAAAAGAAAAAAAGAGAGTCTATATACATTGTGTGCAAAAGGCATGAGGAGGTAGGCGAATAATTACAATTTTGCAGATTAACACTGGAGTGATAAATGATCAGATGGTCATGTACAGGTAGAGATATTGGTGTGCAAAAGAGCAGAAAAGTAAATAAATAAAAACAGTATGGGGATGAGGTAGGTGGAAATGGGTGGGCTATTTACCGATAGACTATATACAGCTGCAGCGATCGGTTAGCTGCTCAGATAGCAGATGTTTGAAGTTGGTGAGGGAGATAAAAGTCTCCAACTTCAGCTAATTTTGCAATTCGTTCCAGTCACAGGCAGCAGAGAACTGGAACGAAAGGTGGCCAAATGTGGTGTTGGCTTTAGGGATGATCAGTGAGATACACCTGTTGGAGTGCGTGCTACGGGTGGGTGTTGCCATCGTGACCAGTGAACTGAGATAAGGCAGAGCTTTACCTAGCATGGACTTGTAGATGACCTGGAGCCAGTGGGTCTGGCAACGAATATGTAGCGAGGGCCAGCCGACTAGAGCATACAGGTCGCAGTGGTGGGTGGTATAAGGTGCTTTAGTGACAAAACGGATGGCACTGTGATAAACTGCATCCAGTTTGTTGAGTAGAGTGTTGGAAGCTATTTTGTAGATGACATCGCCGAAGTCAAAGATCGGTAGGATAGTCAGTTTTACTAGGGTGAGTGAAGGAGGCTTTGTTGCGGAATAGAAAGCCGACTCTAGATTTGATTTTCGATTGGAGATGTTTGATATGAGTCTGGAAGGAGAGTTTACAGTCTAGCCAGACACCTAGGTACTTATAGATGTCCACATATTCAAGGTCGGAACCATCCAGGGTGGTGATGCTAGTCAGGCGTGCGGGTGCAGGCAGCTAGTGGTTGAAAAGCATCCATTTGGTTTGTCTAGCGTTTAAGAGCAGTTGGAGGCCACGGAAGGAGTGTTGTATGGCATTGAAGCTCGTTTGAAGGTTAGATAGCACAGTGTCCAAGGACGGGCCGGAAGTATATAGAATGGTGTCGTCTGCGTAGAGGTGGATCAGGGAATCGCCCGCAGCAAGAGCAACATCATTGATATATACAGAGAAAAGAGTCGGCCCGAGAATTGAACCCTGTGGCACCCCCCTAGAGACTGCCAGAGGACTGGACAGCATGCCCTCCGATTTGACACACTGAACTCTGTCTGCAAAGTAGTTGGTTAACCAGGCACGGCAGTCATCAGAAAAACAGAGGCTACTGAGTCTGCCGATAAGAATATGGTGATTGACAGAGTCGAAAGCCTTGGCAAGGTCGATGAAGATGGCTGCACAGTACTGTCTTTTATCGATGGCGGTTATGATATTGTTTAGTACCTTGAGTGTGGCTGAGGTGCACCCGTGACCGGCTCGGAAACCAGATTGCACAGCGGAGAAGGTACGGTGGGATTCGAGATGGTCAGTGACCTGTTTGTTGACTTGGCTTTCGAAGACCTTAGATAGGCAGGGCAGGATGGATATAGGTCTGTAACAGTTTGGGTCCACGGTGTCTCCCCCTTTGAAGTGGGGGATGACTGCGGCAGCTTTCCAATCCTTGTGGATCTCAGACGATATGAAAGAGAGGTTGAACAGGCTGGTAATAGGGGTCGCGACAATGGCGGCGGATAGTTTCAGAAATAGAGGGTCCAGATTGTCAAGCCCAGCTCAATTGTACCGGTCCAGATTTTGGAGCTCTTTCAGAACATCTACTATCTGGATTTGGGTAAAGGAGAACCTGGAGAGGCTTGGGTGAGTAGCTGCGGGGGGGCGGAGCTGTTGGCCGAGGTTGGAGTAGCCAGGCGGAAGGCATGGCCAGCCGTTGAGAAATGCTTGTTGAAGTTTTCGATAATCATGGATTTATCAGTGGTGACCGTGTTACCTAGCCTCAGTGCAGTGGGCAGCTGGGAGGAGGTGCTCTTGTTCTCCATGGACTTCACAGTGTCCCAGAACTTTTTGGAGTTGGAGCTACAGGATGCAAATTTCTGCCTGAAGAATCTGGCCTTAGCTTTCCTGACTGACTGCGTGTATTGGTTCCTGACTTCCCTGAACAGTTGCATATCGTGGGGACTATTCAATGCTATTGCAGTCCGCCACAGGATGTTTTTGTGCTGGTCGAGGGCAGTCAGGTCTGGAGTGAACCAAGGGCTATATCTGTTCATAGTTCTGCATTTTTAGAACGGAGCATGCTTATCTAAACTGGTGAGGAAGTTACTTTTAAAGAATGACCAGGCATCCTCAACTGACGGGATGAGGTCAATGTCCTTCCAGGATACCCGGGCCAGGTCGATTAGAAAGGCCTGCTCACAGAAGTGTTTTAGGGAGCGTTTGACAATGATGAGGGGTGGTCGTTTGACTGCGGCTCCGTAGCGGATACAGGCAATGAGGCAGTGATTGCTGAGATCCTGGTTGAAGACAGCGGAGGTGTATTTGGAGGGCCAGTTGGTCAGGATGACGTCTATGAGGGTGCTCTTGTTTACAGATTTAGGGTTGTACCTGGTGGGTTCCTTGATGATTTGTGTGAGATTGAGGGCATCTAGCTTAGATTGTAGGACTGCCGGGGTGTTAAGCATATCCCAGTTTCGGTCACCTAACAGAACAAACTCTGAAGCTAGATGGGGGGGCGATCAATTCACAAATGGTGCCCAGGGCACAGCTGGGAGCTGAGGGGGGTCGGTAGCAGGCGGCAACAGTGAGAGACTTATTTCTGGAGAGAGTCATTTTTAAAATTAGTAGTTCGAACTGTTTGGGTATGGACCTGGAAAGTATGACGTTACTTTGCAGGCTATCTCTGCAGTAGACTGCAACTCCTCCCCCTTCGGCAATTCTATCTGGATGGAAAATGTTATAGTTGGGTATGGTAATCTCTGAATTTTTGGTGGCCTTCCTGAGCCAGGATTCAGACACGGCAAGGACATCAGGGTTAGCAGAGTGTGCTAAAGCAGTGAGTAAAACAAACTTAGGGAGGAGGCTTCTGATGTTGACATGCATGAAACCAAGGCTTTTTCGATCACAGAAGTCAACAAATGAGGGTGCCTGGGGGCATGCAGGGCCTGGGTTTACCTCCACATCACCCGCGGAACAGAGGAGGAGTAGTATGAGGGTGCGGCTAAAGGCTATCAAAACTGGTCGCCAAGAGCGTTGGGGACAGAAAATAAAAGGAGCAGATTTCTGGGCATGGTAGAATATATTCAGGGCATAATGCGCAGACAGGAGTATGGTGGGGTGCGGATACAGCGGAGGTAAGCCCAGGCACTGGGTGATGATGAGAGAGGTTGTATCTCTGGACATGCTGGTTGTAATGGGTGAGGTCACCGCATGTGTGGGAGGTGGAACAAAGGAGGTATCAGGGGTATGAAGAGTGGAACTAGGGGCTCCATTGTAAACTAAAACAATGATAACTAACCTGAACAACAGTATACAAGGCATATTGACATTTGAGAGAGACATACAGCGATGCGTACAGTAATCACAGGTGTTGAATTGGGAGAGCTAGCTAAAACAGGGAAGAGGACCACCATAACCACTAGAGGACCACCATAACCACTACAGCCTACATATTTCTAGATGTTTAAACACATTGGTGAATTATTTTAGACATGGAGGATGTTGACACATTTCAAGTCTTGTCGGTCCATAACAAAGTGCATACGCTGGAAACCAAAGCTTGGCTCATCAATCATTCAATATCCAAGGGATAGCCTAATCAGCTCATTGATCATTTCTAGCTTCCCATGCACAATGAACATTCAGGAATTAAATCCATTTTAATGGGATATTTATACAAACCATGGTGGTAAACACCCTCTGTGGCCCTGGGGTGACACAGCAGTGGAGGACACCACACACCTTCACACCCTCTGGGTCTGGGCCTCAGGGAGGTCATAAGACGATTGTGGGAAGATGAAAGCCCTAAATGACATAATGTAGACAATATATATGTATGTATATATATGTATATATATGTATGACATATTATAGACACGGAACTTAATGTTGTACAGTGTTATGATATTGACTTTAGCTTGTGGTTGTACTTCGCTGGTAACAAAATACTATATGACTGTATGACACAGTGTTGCACGTCTAATTCTAGACCGTTCATGAATTCAATTGACTAGACAGTGCTTGACTGTCAGAAGAAATATGTTGTATACTGTTGTATCACATCCTATGTTTGTCCCAAACGTTCACGAAGACGTAAACATGAAGGCCATTAACACTGACCATGTCGTGCTATTCTCAATTTGCTCTGATGCTTTCTCTTTATATCTTACACAATGATTTCACTCTCCTCTCTTATTTGCCTTTTGCAAAACAGATGTTCTCATTCTGGATGTGACGTTAATGCAATCACCCCTTTTATGGAGGCTTCATTTGACATACACTACCGGTCAAAGATCAAGGATTTCTCTTTATTTTTATTATTTTCTACATTGTAGAATAATAGTGAAGACATCAAAACTATGAAATAGCACATATGGAATAATGTAGTAACCAAAAAATAGTTAAACAAATCAAAATATATTTTACATTTGAGATTCTTCAAATTTCCACCATTTGCCTTGATGACAGCTTTGCAAAAGTCTATCTCCATTGCCTATGGCCAAATTACATTACATTTTTGTTCATGGCCCGAAGTGCTGTGTATAGGACAGAGGAGGCTGGTGTTCATTGTAATGGCTGGAATGGAATCAATGGAACAGAGTCATACAAGTTTCCATGTGTTTGATACCATTCCATTTATACCATTCCAGCAATTACAAAGAGCACGTCCTCCTATAGCTCCTCCCACCAGCCTCCTCTAATATAGGATACAGTGTTGTCATAGTTGATGATTCCAATGCTGTTGAAAATGATTGAAGTAAATTATTTAACAATTGTGGAAAAAGCTGCAACTTGAACTACCAATGTGTGTGAGTACATGCATGCATTTGGAGTGGAACGGGAACCTTGGTATGTGCATATGGCTTTCAGGAAAAAGACGTTTGCATTTATAGTTGGCAGGGTCAGTTCATTTGGATGCGCTCTGCTGGCTAACAAACAGTCAAAGCAGGATGCACCCAGTTGGCACGATATATTTTGGGTAAAGAAATATAAATCAACTCCATAATTCATTGAATCAGATGGCTCATTCATCACATCACATCACTGATATTTTAATATTTTTTTAATTTAAAAGATTAACAAACTTAGACATGACATGCCAGCAACAAACGCTGACACTCTGCATCCAAGTACAGTACCAGTCAAAAGTGGATATATTTACTCATTCAAGGGGTTTTCTTTATTTTGACTATTATAGCCTGGAGGTGTGTTGGGTCATTGTCCTGTTTACAAAGAAATGATAGTCCTGCTAAGCGCAAACCAGAAGGGATGGCATATCGTGGAAGAAGGCTGTGGTAGCGATGCTGGTTAAGTGTGCCTCAAATAAAAAAATAAAAATCCAGACAGTGTCACCAGCAAAACACCATCACACCTCCTCCTCCATGCTTCACTGTGGGAAACACACATGCAGAGATCATCCATTCACCTACTCTGAGTCTCACAAAGACACAGCGGTTGGAACAAAAAATCTCACATTTGGACTCATCAGACCAAAGGACAGATTTCCACCGGTCTAACATCCATTGCTCGTGTTTCCTGGCCCAAGTAAGTCTTATTGGTATCCTTCAGTAGTGGTTTCTTTGCAGCAATTCGACCACGAAGGCCTGATTCACGCAGTCTCCTCTGAACAGTTGATGTTGACATGTGTCTGTTACTTGAACTCTGAAGCATTTATTTGGGCTGCTTTCTGAGATGCAGTGTTAACTCTGATGAACTTATCTTAGCAGAGGTAACTCTGTGTCTTCCTTTTCTGTGGCGGTCCTCATGAGAGCCAGTTTCATAATAGCACTTGTTGGTTTTTGTTATTATATATTGTTATTATATATTATATATTATATATATATAAATTTTTAAAAGGGTGTGATCCATAAGAGGGTATTGTCGATAAAGAGTTACCTGTCTAACAGAACACAGAGGGTGTTGTATAATGGAAGCCTCTCCAACATTATCCAGGTATAATCAGGAATTCCCCAGGGCAGCTGTCTAGGCCTCTTACTTTTTAAATTTTTTACTAACGACATGCCACTGGCTTTGAGTAAAGTCAGTGTGTCTATATATGCAGATGACACAACACTATACACATTAGCTACTACAGCGACTGAAATAACTGCAACACTTCACAAAGAGCTGCAGTTTGTTTGATAAAATGGGTGGCAAGGAGTAAGTTAGTTCTAAATATTTCAAAAACTAAAAGCATTGTATTTGGTACAAATCATTCACTAAACCATAAACCTCAACTAAATGTTGTAATGAATAATGTGGAAATTGAGCAAGTTGAGGTGACTAAACTGCTTGGAGTAACCCTGGACTGTAAACTGTCATGATCAAAACATATTGATGCAACAGTAGCTAAGATAATAATGCTCTGCTCTGCCTTCTTTACAACACTATCAACAAGGCAGGTCCTACAGGCCCTAGTTTTGTCTCACCTGTACTACTGTTCAGTTGTGGCCATGTGCCACAAAGAGGGACTTGGGAAAATTGCAATTGGCTCACAACAGGGCAGCACGGCTGGCCCTTAGATGTACACAGAGAGCTAACATGAATAATATGCATGTCAATTTCTCTTGACTCAAAGTGGAGAGATTGACTTCATCACTACTTGTATTTGTGAGAGGTATTGAGATATTGAATGCACCAAGCTGCATGTTTGTACCACCCATGCATACCCCACAAGACATGCCACCAGACATGCCACACTTCACAGTCCCCAAGTCCAGAACAGACTATGTGAGGTGCACAGTACTACATAGAGCCATTACTACATGGAACTCTATTCCACATCAAGCAAACAGTAAAATCAGATTTAAAAAACAGATAAAAATACATCTTATGGAACAGCGGGGACTGTGAAGCAACAGACACATAGGCACAGACACATTCATACACACACACAAAATAACATATACACTATACACACACAATAACATATGGATTTTGTGCTGTAGATATGTGGTAGTAGATTAAGGGCCTGAGAGCACATACTTAATGTGTTGTGAAATCTGTTGTGAATGTATTGCAATGTTTTTAAAATTGTTTAACTGCCTTAATTTGGTTGGACCCCAGGAAGAATAGCTGCTGCCTTGGCAGAAACTAATGGGGCTCCATAATAAATACAAACAGAAACACAAGTGGTGAAAATACACAAACACCGCATGTGCCTTGTATCTGTTTATCAGATTTAATAAATCCAATAGAAATTCCTTGCTGTCAATCTTCATTTGCACATGTGGTTCTTTGTACATTACAATTATTTGTAGACTGTTTGTATTGTTGTTTCTTTCTTTCAAAGAACTCTTGTTTTTTGTTATGCTGAAATGTCATTCAAAATAATAAATCAAATGCATGTCCATGTATGTGTACCCAATGTATATGAAACCAGGATTTCTACGCTATAGAGGTAATGCTAGACCACCCCGGCTAAGCTTAAAGGTTTTCTGGCCAGTCAGCGAGGGGAAGTAGGGGTTAAAATGAAGAGCACATTGGAACTGGTCCTCTCCTTAGGAGTCAATGTGTTTCCAATCACCTTAGTCTATTTGTAGGCTCTGGAATTACCTGATGGGCCAATCTTTGATTTCATAAGACGCTACTAACCCTGACTCCCTCAGTGTTCCAAGGCTGATGACCGACACGGGCACTAGAGCACTGTAAAAACGCATTGGGTTACATAACAATTTAGTTAGTAAGTAGACCCGTATGAGGAATATAATAGCAAAGTCTCCCAGGAAGAAGATATGGTAATCTCTTTAAATGGTTGGTATTATATTGATTGGGTCTTATTTGGAGAGCTTTAAATGAGATCTCTGGCTTTTCCCAGGATGTGGACTTTGCTGGAGGGCCAATATGGAATAGTGTACTTGTATACATTTTATAAGGTTTTGTGCTAACAATGCTCCACAATGGTGATTGTTTCTCAGGACTAATTGGTTGGAGAGACTATCTTGATCACACTTTCATTATGTAACAACTGACTGTTTATCACAGTTTGACCCAGCACATCCCCATTTAGCAGAAAAATAGCAATATACAGTATATCTGTCATGTTTTGTCATTAATTATCATGTCTTGTCCCTGTGCTTCCCCTTCTATTCGTTTCCCTCTGCTGGTCTTATTAGGTTCTTTCCCTCTTTCTATCCCTCTCTCTCCCCCTCCCTCTCTCACTCTCTCGCTCTCTCTTCTCTCTATCGTTCCGTTCCTGCTCCCAGCTGTTCCTATTCCCCTAATCAATCATTTAGTCTTCCCACACCTGTTCCCGATCCTTTTCCCTGATTAGAGTCCCTATTTCTCTCCTTGTTTTCCGTTCCTGCCCTGTCGGATCCTTGTTTATAATTCACCGTGCTGTGTCTATGTATTGCCCTGTCATGTCGTGTTTCCCTCAGATGCTGCGTGGTGAGCAGGTGTCTGAGTCTGCTAGGTTCAAGTGCCTTCCCGAGGCAACCTGCAGTTCTTGATCAAGTCTCCAGTCTGTTCTCGTCTTTACGAGTAGTATTATGCCTTTTGTTTTGTTAAGTATCTTACTGGATTAAAAACTCTGTTTTCGCCAAGTCGCTTTTGGGTCCTCATTCACCTGCATAACAGAAGGATCCGACCAAGGAATGGACCCAGCGACTACAGAGGCTCGTAACACTGCCGTCAAGATCCAAGGAGCCATGCTCGGCAGACACGAGCAGGAATAGTCTGCTGCTCGCCATGCCGTGGAGAACCTGGCCGCTCAGGTTTCCGACCTCTCTGGACAGTTCCAGAGTCTTCGTCTCGTGCCACCTGTTACTTCCTGGCCTGCCGAGCCTCCGGAACCTAGGGTTAATAACCCACCTTGCTACTCCGGGCAGCCCACGGAGTGCTGCTCCTTTCTCACCCAGTGTGATATTGTGTTCTCTCTCCAACCCAACACATACTCTAGCGAGAGAGCTCGGGTTGCTTACGTCATTTCACTCCTTACTGGCCGGGCCCGAGAGTGGGGCACAGCTATCTGGGAGGCAAGGGCTGATTGTTCTAACAATTACCAGAACTTTAAAGAGGAGATGATTCGGGTTTTTGACCGTTCAGTTTTTGGTGGGGAGGCTTCTAGGGCCCTGGCTTCTCTATGCCAAGGTGATCGATCCATAACGGATTACTCTATAGAGTTTCGTACTCTTGCTGCCTCTAGTGACTGGAACGAGCCGGCGCTGCTCGCTCGTTTTCTGGAGGGACTCCACACAGTGGTCAAAGATGAGATTCTCTCTCGGGAGGTTCCTTCCAGTGTGGACTCTTTGATTGCTCTCGCCATCCGCATAGAACGACGGGTAGATCTTCGTCACCAAGCTCGTGGAAGAGAGCTCGTGTCAACGGTGTTTCCCTGCTCCGCATCGCAACCATCTCCCTCCTCTGGCTCAGAGACTGAGCCCATGCAGCTGGGAGGTATTCGCATCTCGACCAAGGAGAGGGAACGGAGGATCACCAACCGCCTGTGCCTCTATTGCGGATTTGATGGACATTTTGTCAATTCATGTCCAGTAAAGGCCAGAGCTCATCAGTAAGCGGAGGGCTACTGGTGAGCGCTACTACTCAGGTCTCTTCATCTAGATCCTGTACTACTATGTCGGTCCATCTACGCTGGACCGGTTCGGGTGCTACATGCAGTGCCTTGATTGACTCTGGGGCTGAGAGTTGTTTCATGGACGAAGCATGGGTTCGGAAACATAACATTCCTTTCAGACAGTTAGACAAGCCTACGCCCATGTTTGCCTTAGATGGTAGTCATCTTCCCAGTATCAGATTTGAGACACTACCTTTAACTCTCACAGTATCTGGTAACCACAGTGAGACTATTTCTTTTTTGATTTTTCGTTCACCTTTTACACCTGTTGTTTTGGGTCATCCCTGGCTAGTATGTCATAATCCTTCTATTAATTGGTCTTGTAATTCTATCCTATCCTGGAACGTATCTTGTCATGTGAAGTGCTTAATGTCTGCCATCCCTCCCATTTCTTCTGTCCCCACTTCTCAGGAGGAACCTGGCGATTTGACAGGAGTGCCAGAGGAATATCATGATCTGCGCACGGTCTTCAGTCGGTCCCGAGCCAACTCCCTTCCTCCTCACCGGTCGTATGATTGTAGTATTGATCTCCTTCCGGGGACCACTCCTCCTCGGGGTAGACTATACTCTCTGTCGGCTCCCGAACGTAAGGCTCTCGAGGATTATTTATCTGTGTCTCTTGACGCCGGTACCATAGTGCCTTCTTCCTCTCCGGCCGGGGCGGGGTTCTTTTTGTTAAGAAGAAGGACGGTACTCTGCGCCCCTGCGTGGATTATCGAGGGCTGAATGACATAACGGTTAAGAATCGTTATCCGCTTCCCCTTATGTCATCAGCCTTCGAGATTCTGCAGGGAGCCAGGTGCTTTACTAAGTTGGACCTTCGTAACGCTTACCATCTCGTGCGCATCAGAGAGGGGGACGAGTGGAAAACGGCGTTTAACACTCCGTTAGGGCATTTTGAGTACCGGGTTCTGCCGTTTGGTCTCGCCAATGCGCCAGCTGTTTTTCAGGCATTAGTTAATGATGTTCTGAGAGACATGCTGAACATCTTTGTTTTTGTCTATCTTGACGATATCCTGATTTTTTCACCGTCACTCGAGATTCATGTTCAGCACGTTCGACGTGTTCTACAGCGCCTTTTAGAGAATTGTCTCTACGTAAAGGCTGAGAAGTGCTCTTTTCATGTCTCCTCCGTTACTTTTCTCGGTTCCGTTATTTCCGCTGAAGGCATTCAGATGGATTCCGCTAAGGTCCAAGCTGTCAGTGATTGGCCCGTTCCAAGGTCACGTGTCGAGTTGCAGCGCTTTTTAGGTTTCGCTAATTTCTATCGGCGTTTCATTCGTAATTTCGGTCAAGTTGCTGCCCCTCTCACAGCTCTTACTTCTGTCAAGACGTGTTTTAAGTGGTCCGGTTCCGCCCAGGGAGCTTTTGATCTTCTAAAAGAACGTTTTACGTCCGCTCCTATCCTCGTTACTCCTGACGTCACTAGACAATTCATTGTCGAGGTTGACGCTTCAGAGGTAGGCGTGGGAGCCATTCTTTCCCAGCGCTTCCAGTCTGACGATAAGGTTCATCCTTGCGCTTATTTTTCTCATCGCCTGTCGCCATCTGAGCGCAACTATGATGTGGGTAACCGTGAACTGCTCGCCATCCGCTTAGCCCTAGGCGAATGGCGACAGTGGTTGGAGGGGGCGACCGTTCCTTTTGTCGTTTGGACAGAGCATAAGAACCTTGAGTACATCCGTTCTGCCAAACGACTTAATGCCCGTCAAGCTCGTTGGGCGTTGTTTTTGCTCGTTTCGAGTTTGTGATTTCTTACCGTCCGGGTAGCAAAAACACCAAGCCTGATGCCTTATCCCGTCTGTTTAGTTCTTCTGTGGCTTCTACTGATCCCGAGGGGATTCTTCCTTATGGGCGTGTTGTCGGGTTAACAGTCTGGGGAATTGAAAGACAGGTTAAGCAAGCACTCACGCACACTGCGTCGCCGCGCTTGTCCTAGTAACCTCCTTTTCGTTCCTGTTTCCACTCGTCTGGCTGTTCTTCAGTGGGCTCACTCTGCCAAGTTAGCTGGTCATCCCGGTGTTCGAGGCACTCTTGCGTCTATTCGCCAGCGCTTTTGGTGGCCGACTCAGGAGCGTGACACGCGCCGTTTCGTGGCTGCTTGTTCGGACTGCGCGCAGACTAAGTCGGGTAACTCTCCTCCTGCCGGTCGTCTCAGACCGCTCCCCATTCCTTCTCGACCATGGTCTCACATCGCCCTAGACTTCATTACCGGTCTGCCTTTGTCTGCGGGGAAGACTGTGATTCTTACGGTTGTCGATAGGTTCTCTAAGGCGGCACATTTCATTCCCCTCGCTAAACTTCCTTCCGCTAAGGAGACGGCACAAATCATCATCGAGAATGTGTTCAGAATTCATGGCCTCCCGTTAGACGCCGTTTCAGACAGAGGTCCGCAATTCACGTCACAGTTTTGGAGGGAGTTCTGTCGTTTGATTGGTGCGTCCGTCAGTCTCTCTTCCGGGTTTCATCCCCAGTCTAACGGTCAAGCAGAGAGGGCCAATCAGACGATTGGTCGCATACTACGCAGCCTTTCTTTCAGAAACCCTGCGTCTTGGGCAGAACAGCTCCCCTGGGCAGAATACGCTCACAACTCGCTTCCTTCGTCTGCTACCGGGTTATCTCCGTTTCAGAGTAGTCTGGGTTACTTACCAGCCTCCTCTGTTCTCATCCCAGCTTGCCGAGTCCAGCGTTCCCTCCGCTCAAGCGTTTGTCCAACGTTGTGAGCGCACCTGGAGGAGGGTGAGGTCTGCACTTTGCCGCTACAGGGCACAGACTGTGAGAGCCGCCAATAAACGCAGGATTAAGAGTCCAAGGTATTGTTGCGGCCAGAGAGTGTGGCTTTCCACTCGCAACCTTCCTCTTACGACAGCTTCTCGTAAGTTGACTCCATTTAGTCGGTTCATTGGTCCGTTCCGTGTCTCCCAGGTCGTCAATCCTGTCGCTGTGCGACTGCTTCTTCCGCGACATCTTCGTCGCGTCCATCCTGTCTTCCATGTCTCCTGTGTCAAGCCCTTTCTTCGCACCCCTGTTCGTCTTCCCTCCCCCTCCCGTCCTTGTCGAGAGCGCACCTATTTACAAGGTACGTAAGATCATGGACATGCGTTCTCGGGGACGGGGTCACCAATACTTAGTGGATTGGGAGGGTTACGGTCCTGATCTTCGTCTCGGCCACCTGTTACTTTCCAGGAGAGGAGTTGGGTTCCGTCTCGGGACGTGCTGGACCGTTCGCTTTTGATTGATGATTTCCTCCGTTGCCGCCAGGGTTCCTCCTCGAGTGCGCCAGGAGGCGCTCGGTGAGTGGGGGGTACTGTCATGTTTTGTCATTAATTATCATGTCTTGTCCCTGTGCTTCCCCTTCTATTCGTTTCCCTCTGCTGGTCTTATTAGGTTCTTTCCCTCTTTCTATCCCTCTCTCTCCCCCTCCCTCTCTCACTCTCTCGCTCTCTCTTCTCTCTATCGTTCCGTTCCTGCTCCCAGCTGTTCCTATTCCCCTAATCAATCATTTAGTCTTCCCACACCTGTTCCCGATCCTTTTCCCTGATTAGAGTCCCTATTTCTCTCCTTGTTTTCCGTTCCTGCCCTGTCGGATCCTTGTTTATAATTCACCGTGCTGTGTCTATGTATTGCCCTGTCGTGTCGTGTTTCCCTCAGATGCTGCGTGGTGAGCAGGTGTCTGAGTCTGCTAGGTTCAAGTGCCTTCCCGAGGCAACCTGCAGTTCTTGATCAAGTCTCCAGTCTGTTCTCGTCTTTACGAGTAGTATTATGCCTTTTGTTTTGTTAAGTATCTTACTGGATTAAAAACTCTGTTTTCGCCAAGTCGCTTTTGGGTCCTCATTCACCTGCATAACAATATCCGCTGTGACCACATGTTAAGGTAAAGAGAGAGTGAATGTGCATACCCAGGATATATTGTTCTGTAAATAATTGTATGTTATTGTAGTGTTATTTCCTGAGAAATTACTTAACTTATATGGGAGTTATACACATTTCTGATATGCCTAGTTTCCTGAAACGGGTCACATATGTCGCAAGTCACAACTTCGTTAAGTGTATGACGTTATTATTCATATCCCAGATTCGATTGTTTTGCTAGTTATAGCCTAATGTTAGCTAGCTAACATTGAACCTGGTTGGTTAGCTCCCTCCAGATTCATGCAAAGTAGTAACGACATGATTTGGCACTATGTTCATTGTTGTTTAACTAGCTAACGTTAGCTGGCTGGCTCGTTAGCCAACTTTACGTGGTGGGTGTGATCTTACACGTTGTTTACCTAGCTAGGTTCATTGTTTAACTAGCTAGCTAGCTACATGTCTCAAGCTAAAGTGTACAACACCTGTTGAATATGGCCTGTGTTAGTAAACGTTGGCAAAAAAGTGTTGTGAAATTGTTGTCAGCAGAGCTGGTACGACTGTTTTCGTGTTATCCAGAGGTAAACAAATCATTGGCCAGAGCATCAAGTATGTGATCCGAGAGCGAAACGAGATGGGTGGGCTAAAGCTTAAGACGTTTTGAACGATGCTGAATGGGTGTAACCTTACTTTGCTACCTTCCAACAATACGGTTTTTACTTTTGAATTATCGTTTATGTTTTTACTTTTTCCCTCACTCAACTTTTTTCATTCAACCTTTTCACTCCGGACTCTTTATCTGGACATGGTTCGTCAGGACCTCCACCAGCCAAAGCTAAGTAGTAACATTAACATGATGCCTTCTAATTGCAGTTGCTGTACTCATAATATACAGGAGAACGATCGCCTTGCGGCGAGGATAACTGTGCTACAAGACGCAATCGTTAGGCAAGGGTAATTTCTGTTTAGGAAAGGATGATGCAGTGTCTTACTTCAAAGGCAATTATAGTCAATGAACTAATCACTGATCATAATCTTGATGTGATTGGCCTGACTGAAACATGGCTTAAGCCTGATGAATTTACTGTTAAATGAGGCCTCACCTCCTGGCTACACTAGTGACCATATCCCCCGTGCATCCCGCAAAGGCGGAGGTGTTGCTAACATTTACGATAGCAAATTTCAATTTACAAAAAAAAATGACGTTTTCGTCTTTTGAGCTTCTAGTCATGAAATCTATGCAGCCTACTCAATCACTTTTTATAGCTACTGTTTACAGGCCTCCTGGGCCATATACAGCGTTTCTCACTGAGTTCCCTGAATTCCTATCAGACCTTGTAGTCATTGCAGATAATATTCTAATCTTTGGTGACTTTAATATTCACATGGAAAAGTCCACAGACCCACTCCAAAAGGCTTTTGGAGCCATCATCGACTCAGTGGGTTTTGTCCAACATGTCTCTGGACCCACTCACTCTCACAGTCATACGCTGGACCTAGTTTTGTCCCATGGAATAAATGTTGTGGATCTTAATGTTTTTCCTCATAATCCTGGACTATCGGACCACCATTTTATTACGTTTGCAATTGCAACAAATAATCTGCTCAGACCCCAACCAAAGAACATCAAAAGTCGTGCTATAAATTCACAGACAACACAAAGATTCCTTGATGCCCTTCCAGACTACCTCTGCCTACCCAAGGACGCCAGAGGACAAAAATCCATTAACCACCTAACTGAGGATCTCAATTTAACCTTGCGCAATACCCTAGATGCAGTTGCACCCCTAAAAACTAAAAAAATGTCTCATAAGAAACTAGCTCCCTGGTACACAGAAGATACCCGAGCTCTGAAGCAAGCTTCCAGAAAATTGGAACGGAAATGGCGCCACACCAAACTGGAAGTCTTCCGAAGAGCCCTTACTGCTGCTCGATCGTCCTATTTTTCTAACTTAATTGAGGAAAATAAGAACAATCCGAAATTCCTTTTTGATACTGTGGCAAAGCTAACTAAAAAGCAGCATTCCCCAAGAGAGGATGACTTGCACTTTAGCAGTGATAAATTCATGAACTTCTTTGAGGAAAAGATTATGATTATTAGAAAGCAAATTACGGACTCCTCTTTAAACCTGCGTATTCCTCCAAACCTCAGTTGTCCCGAGTCTGCACAACTCTGCCAGGACCTAGGATCTCTTGACACAATGATGAAAATAATCATGGCCTCTAAACCTTCAAGCTGTATACTGGACCCTATTCCAACTAAACTACTGAAAGAGCTGCTTCCTGTGCTTGGCCCTCCTATGTTGAACATAATAAACGGCTCTCTATCCACTGGATGTGTACCAAACCCACTAAAAGTGGCAGTAATAAAGCCTCTCTTGAAAAAGCCAAACCTTGACCCAGAAAATATAAAAAACTATCGGCCTATATCGAATCTTCCATTCCTCTCAAAGATTTTAGAGAAGGCTGTTGCGCAGCAACTCACTGCCTTCCTGAAGACAAACAATGTATACGAAATGCTTCAGTCTGGTTTTAGACCCCATCATAGCACTGAGACGGCACTTGTGAAGGTGGTAAATGACATTTTGATGGCATCGGACCGAGGCTCTGCATCTGTCCTCGTGCTCCTAGACCTTAGTGCTGCTTTTGATACCATCGATCACCACATTCTTTTGGAGAGATTGGAAACCCAAATTGGTCTACACGGACATGTTCTGGCCTGGTTTAGGTCTTATCTGTCGGAAAGATATCAGTTTGTCTCTGTGAATGGTTTGTCCTCTGACAAATCAACTGTACATTTCGGTGTTCCTCAAGGTTCTGTTTTAGGACCACTATTGTTTTCACTATATATTTTACCTCTTGGGGATGTTATTCGAAAACATAATGTAAACTTTCACTGCTATGCGGATGACACACAGCTGTACATTTCAATGAAACATGGTGAAGCCCCAAAATTGCCCTCGCTAGAAGCATGTGTTTCAGACATAAGGAAGTGGATGGCTGCAAACTTTCTACTATTAAACTCGGACAAAACAGAGATGCTTGTTCTAGGTCCCAAGAAACAAAGAGATCTTCTGTTGAATCTGACAATTAATCTTAATGGTTGTACAGTCGTCTCAAATAAAACTGTGAAGGACCTCGGCATTACTCTGGACCCTGATCTCTCTTTTGAAGAACATATCAAGACCATTTCGAGGACAGCTTTTTCCATCTACGTAACATTGCAAAAATCAGAAACCTTCTGTCCAAAAATGATGCAGAAAAATTAATCCATGCTTTTGTCACTTCTAGGTTAGACTACTGCAATGCTCTATTTTCCTGCTACCCGGATAAAGCACTAAATAAACTTCAGTTAGTGCTAAATACAGCTGCTAGAATCCTGACTAGAACCAAAAAATTTGATCATATTACTCCAGTGCTAGCCTCTCTACACTGGCTTCCTGTCAAAGCAAGGGCTGATTTCAAGGTTTTACTGCTAACCTACAAAGCATTACAATGGGCTTGCTCCTACCTATCTCTCTGATTTGGTCCTGCCGTACATACCTACACGTACGCTACGGTCACAAGACGCAGGCCTCCTAATTGTCCCTAGAATTTCTAAGCAAACAGCTGGAGGCAGGGCTTTCTCCTATAGAGCTCCATTTTTATGGAACGGTCTGTCTACCCATGTCAGAGACGCAAACTCGGTCTCAACCTTTAAGTCTTTACTGAAGACTCATCTCTTCAGTGGGTCATATGATTGAGTGTAGTCTGGCCCAGGAGTGGGAAGGTGAACGGAAAGGCTCTGGAGCAACGAACCGCCCTTGCTGTCTCTGCCTGGCCGGTTCCCCTCTTTCCACTGGGATTCTCTGCCTCTAACCCTGTTACGGGGGCTGAGTCACTGGCTTGCTGGGGCTCTCTCGTGCCGTCCCTGGAGGGGTGCGTCACCTGGGTGGGTTGATTCACTGTTGTGGTCGGCCTGTCTGGGTTCCCCCCCTTGGGTTGTACCGTGTCGGAGATCTTTGTGGGCTATACTCGGCCTTGTCTCAGGATGGTAAGTTGGTGGTTGAAGATTTCCCTCTAGTGGTGTGGGGGCTGTGCTTTGGCAAAGTGGGTGGGGTTATATCCTTCCTGTTTGGCCCTGTCCGGGGTGTCCTCGGATGGGGCCACAGTGTCTCCTGACCCCTCCTGTCTCAGGCTCCAGTATTTATGCTGCAGTAGTTTATGTGTCGGGGGGCTAGGGTCAGTTTGTTTATCTGGAGTACTTCTCCTGTCCTATTCGGTGTCCTGTGTGAATCTAAGTGTGCGTTCTCTAATTCTCTCCTTCTCTCTTTCTTTCTCTCTCTCGGAGGACCTGAGCCCTAGGACCATGCCCCAGGACTACCTGACATGATGACTCCTTGATGTCCCCAGTCCACCTGGCCATGCTGCTGCTCCAGTTTCAACTGGCCTGGGCCCTAGGACCATGTCCCAGGACTACCTGACATGAGGACTCCTTGCTGTCCCCAGTCCACCTGTCCATGCTCCTGCTCCAGTTTCAACTGACCTGAGCCCTAGGACCGTGCCCCAGGACTACCTGACATGATGGCTCCTTGCTGTCCCCAGTCCACCTGACTGTGCTGCTGCTCCAGTTTCAACTGTTCTGCCTTATTATTATTTGACCATGCTGGTCATTTATGAACATTTGAACATCTTGGTCATGTTCTGTTATAATCTCTACCCGGCACAGCCAGAAGAGGACTGGCCACCCCACATAGCCCGGTTCCTCTCTAGGTTTCTTCCTAGGTTTTGGCCTTTCTAGGGAGTTTTTCCTAGCCACCGTGCTTTTACACCTGCATTGTTTGCTGTTTGGGGTTTTGGGCTGGGTTTCTGTACAGCACTTTGAGATATCAGCTGATGTACGAAGGGCTATATAAATAAATTTGATTTGATTTTGATTTGATTTGTCTGTGCCACCAGTAAGTACAGATAGTAGTATAAATTCCCTTGCACAGCCCCCGCAGCCGGACAATTTTCTCATGGCTTCTGGAAGGAAATGCTGTAGGAATGCTCAACCGGTGTCGCTCATTCAGCCGACAGAAACTTTCAACCGGTTCTCCCCATTAAGTAGAGTCGGAGTCGGAGGCCGAGCCTTCTCTGGTCTCTACACCTCCCGTTATGGGGTCTGAGACTCCGAAGCCTCCCAACATTAGCTCTGACAAATTGAAAATCCTAGTCATTGGCGACTCCATTACCCGCAGTAGTAGATTTAAAACAAATCATCCATTGATCATACACTGTTTACCAGGGGGCAGGGCTACCGACGTTAAGGCTAATCTGAAGATGGTGCTGGCTAACGCTATAACTTGCGAGTGTAGAGAGTATAGGGATATTGTTATCCACGTCGGCACCAATGATGTTAGGATGAAACAGTCAGAGGTCTCTAAGCAAAACATAGCTTCAGTGTGTAAATCAGCTAGAAAGATGTGTTGGCATTGAGTAATTGTCTCTGGCCCCCTCCCAGTTAGGGGTTAGTTAACTGTTTTCTGCCCCTACCAAAAGATAGAATTTGAAGATAATTTGCCCTCTTTCTGGGACAAATCCATAAACAGGACCAAGCCTTGCCTGTTGAGGAGGGACGGACTCCATCCTAGCTGGAGGGATGCTCTCACCTTATCTACGAACATAGACAGGGCTATAACTCCCCTAGCTCCACAATGAAATAGGGTGCAGGCTGTTAGCCAGGCTGCCAGCTTCGTGGAGTCTGCGACTAGCACAGTCAGTGTAGTCAGCTCAGCTATCCCCATTGAGACTGTGCCTCGACCTAGGTTGGGCAAAACTAAACATGGCGGTAATCGCCTTAGCAATTTCACTGGAATAAAGACCTCCTCCATTCCTGCCATTATTGAAAGAGATTGTGATACCTCAAATCTCAAAATAGGGCTACTTAATGTTAGATCCCTCACTTCCAAGGCAGTTATAGTGAATGAACTAATCACTGATCAAAATTGGTGTAATTGGCCTGACTGAAACATGGCTTAAGCCTGATGAATTTACTATGTAAAATGAGGCCTCACCTCCTGGTTACACGAGTGACCATATCCCCCGCACATCCGGGAAAGGCGGAGGTGTTGCTAACATTTATGATAGCAAATTTCAAATTACAAAAACAAATGATGTTTCGTCTTTTGAGCTTCTAGTCATAATATTTGCAGCCTACTCAATCACTTATAATAGCTACTGTTTTACAGGCCTCCTGGGCCATATACGGTGTTCCTCACTGAATTCCTATCGGACCTCGTAGTCATGGCAGATAATATTATACTTTTTGGTGAATTTAATACTCACATTGAGAAGTCAACAGACCCACTCCAAAAGGCTTTCGGAGCAATCATCAACTCAGTGGGTTTTGTCCAACATGTCTCCGGACCTACTCACTGCCACAGTCATACTCTGGACCTAGTTTTGTCCCGTGGAATAAATGTTGTGGATCTTAATGTTTTTCCTCATAATCCTGGACTATCGGACCACCATTTTATTATGTTTGCAATTGCAAAAAAAGTATCTGCTCAGACCCCAACCAAGGATCATCAAAAGTTGTGCTATAAATTCTCTGACAACCCAAAGATTCCTAGATGCCCTTCCAGACTCCCTCCACCTACTCAAGGACGTCAGAGTACAAAAAACAGTTAACCACCTAAATGAGGAACTCAATTTAACCGTGCGCAATACCTTAGATGCAATCACACCCTTGAAAACAAAAACATTTGTCACAAGAAACTAGCTCCCTGGTATACAGAAACCACCCGAGTTCTGAAGCAAGCTTCCAGAAATGGCGCTACACCAAACTGGAAGTCTTTTGACAGTACTGTGCAGTATCGAAGAGCCCTTACTGCTGCTTGATCATCCTATTTTTCCAACTTAATTGAGGAAAATAAGAACAATCCAAAATGTATTTTTGATACTGTCGCAAAGCTAACGAAAAAGCAGCATTCCCCAAGAGAGGATGGCCTTCATTTCGTTCATGAACTTCTTTGAGGAAAAGATCATGATCATTAGAAAGCAAATTACAGACTCCTCTTTAAATCTGCATATTCCTCCAAAGCTCAGTTGTCCTGAGTCTGCACAACTCTGCCAGGACCTAGGATCAAGGGAGACACAAGTGTTTTAGTACTATATCTCTTGGACCCTATTGCAACTAAACTACTGAAAGAGCTCCTTCCTGTGCTATGAAACTTAAGTCTGGTTTTAGACCCCATCATAGCAGTAAAACTGTACTTGTGAAGGTGATGAATTACCTTTTAATGGCGTCAGACCGAGGCTCTGCATCTGTCCTCGTGCTCCTAGACCTTAGTGCTGCTTTTGATACCATCGATCACCAATTTCTTTTGGAGAGATTGGAAACCCAAATTGGTCAACACGGACAAGTTCTGGCCTAGTTTAGATCTTATCTGTCGGAAAGATATCAGATATCAGAAAAAGGTGAGAGGAGAGCATGTCGATGCAAGAAGGAATTATACACCGATCAAAGGGATCATGCTGTTCGTATGTGGCTGCTATGAAAGTGAACTGTGTTTGCGTGTGATCAGGGGTGCCGATTCTGTTGAAAGAAACTAATCTTAAACAGAAGCAAACGGAACAAGATGTGGATTAACATACCTGAATTTGTCCAACAGAAACTCTCATTTGCAACGTTTGACTAATGATTACACCCTAGATAAGCTAGATGAAAGCAAGAATGTGCAAGGCGATGTCTGTCACCATGATTACTCAAATTTATCTTGACCTGCGCACACCTACATTGAACATTTTCATTCATAGGCTAGGTTGGAGCAACCTCATGATGGGTATAGGGAAATTTTGAGTACCATGTAGTAGCCTAATCCTATCGACGTTACATTGAACTGGGTGAATAGAATATGACTGACAGTCATCCAATATGCTTTAATAGACATAAGGACAACCTCATCTTAAACGGCACTGGATTGCACTGTGGTACAGTTGTGGAGGTGTTATAGCTGAGTGACGTTTAATCACACAAGCCACATCTTTATGCACCTTGGACATTGAGCAAGTAGATTTAATTGACCCATTTTCAAGACCTATGTATAATTATTAGAGCAAAGGGCTACCTGGAGATACAACTCAGTGAGCGATACGTCTGTTACATGAAGAGGTTGACAAAAATGACTGTCTATGCATTTGGAATTTTTAGGAGGTTAGGAAGCGTAATCATCAACTGACACTAATTAGCATAACGCAACGGACATAAATATTACTAGAAAATATTCCTATTCATGAAATCACAAGTGAAATATATTGAAACACAGCCTTAGCCTTTTGTTAATCAGCCTTAGCCTTTATGGCCAGATGGAAGCCAATCCTCAGTTAGACACATGACAGCCAGCTTGGAGTTGGCCAAATGGCACCTAAAGGACTCTCAAGACCATGAGAATCAAGATTCTCTGGTCTGATGAAACCAAGATTGAACGCATTGGCCTGAATGGCAAGCGTCACGTCTGGAGGAAACATGGGGTATTGTGTGTAGACTGTACTAACAAGCGAACCTTGTGGTCTCTCATGAAGTCATTGGGGTCCAGAGTGTTGTAAACCACACTGCTCTCTCCCTCATCCATCTGAAATGAAACACACAACTGTTGAATAGGCCTCGGTGAGTCATCAAATTAACTTTGTCGGAGGTTTGGATTTTGGTCATTTTTCTGCTGTCCCGGATGGGCAGTTGGCAAAACATCACGATTCACGAACAAGATGGCGTCTAGGCCTCAACGGTTTAAGAGTTATAGCCATTTATCTGGGATTAAAGGTCCAAAATGAAAATAGAGAAATAATTTTTCCACTTCACGTCAAAGTCAAGGAGCCTCCGGTGTCAATAAAAAAAGAACCAGCCATTTATCTATCGTCATTTAAGAGAAATCGTACAACGACAGATTGGTGATGTTCACGGATAGGTGTTTTTTTTCAACGGTTACAGATCCAGTTGCAGGGTGTTCTTACGAATCTTTTTAAAGTGTGCTGCGGAGCTCTGCGAGATTTCTGTGATTTTCTGAAATAACACACACTCACTAAACCCTCCGTAAATAACTCAGTTCTTAACGTAAAGACTTAAAACTCAGGATTCTGTAAAGGCATACCCCAATCATGATATGAGTTTATTTATAGCTTCCTGTGCCAACCGGAAGTGCCTTAAATGGTGTCACAGTGGCAGTTTCCAAGGGTTAAAAAGGTCAGATCTTTTCAAAACTTCATATGTGTGATTAGGCAACCCCCATAAACTGTAAGTCAGTCATTTCTCCCAACAGATGTCAAAGAAAAGCTCTCTCTCTCACACACACACACACAGAAACACATACACAGCAAGGATGGAGTGACAAAGTGCGGTGCTTAAAGACACACAAAGCCTACAATGGCATTTCCATATTCTTTTGGCCGTGCCGAGTTCAACAAGATGCCCCGCTTGACCGTAGCTCAAGCTCCCAAAATGAAGGCTGGCCCTCAATGTCATTTGCTTTTGGGTGACAGTGAGAGAACTGTTAAGGTGAGAAGCACAATTCGACCTCAGGTTCGTACCTGAGGTCCTCCCGATCCGTGCAAGCCTAACATTGACCGTGTGGCATTAACCCTTACCAGTTAAAAGAAGGTGTTTACATCAAACAGTTTGCATTGACTTCTCTCCCCATAGGAATACATTGCCTGCACCTCTAAATTCAACCTGAAGCCTATGTGGGTTATGAATGCCTTATGAACCTGTGTTCTATGACAGTCCATCAGACCACTATGAGGTCTACCTGTGTCGATTCTAAGCTTCCTGGAGCAACCGGAAGTGGTTAAATTGACCCAAAAGGTGTTTTGATGTACATTACCTTCAAAGGTGAAAATACATTTACATTACATTTACATTTAAGTCATTTAGCAGACGCTCTTATCCAGAGCGACTTACAAATTGGTGCATTCACCTTATGACATCCAGTGGAACAACCACTTTACAATAGTGCATCTAAATATTTTAAGGGGGGGGGGGTGAGAATTAAAGGATTACTTTATCCTATCCTAGGTATTCCTTAAAGAGGTGGGGTTTCAGGTGTCTCCGGAAGGTGGTGATTGACTCCGCTGTCCTGGCGTCGTGAGGGAGTTTGTTCCACCATTGGGGAGCCAGAGCAATGACTACATTCAACACTGTTCATCAGACCACTATGAGGTCTACCTGTGTCGATTCTAAGCTTCCTGGACCAACCGGAAGTGGTTAAAATCACCCTAAAAGTGTTTTTCCATACCTTGCCTGCAGTTTGATAGACATAGTGCATTCAACCCTGTGTAAATCAGTCAGTTCTTAACGTAAGGACTTAAAACTCAGGATTCTGTAAAAGCATACCCCAATGAGGATATGTGTTGACTTACAACTTCCTGTGCCAACCGGAAGTGCCATAATTGGTGTCTCTTGGGCTGTTTCGAGGGGTTAAAAAAGTCAGATCTTTCCAAAACTTCATATGTGATTAGGCAACCCCCATGAACTGTAAATCAGTCATTTTTCCCGTAAAATTTCAAAAGAAAACTAAATCACACACACAGCTTGGAAGTAGGGACCCATTGGGGTGCGTAGAGACATACACTGCCTGCATTAGTTAACCTTGTTGGAACTTTTAACCACTTGCTCCTACCTGGCACGCAGGCGTCCCATCTAGAGCTCTGGAAATGCAAATGCGCTACGCTAAATGCTAATAGTATTAGTTAAAACTCAAACGTTCATTAAAATACACATGCAGGGTATCAAATTAAAGCTACACTCGTTGTGAATCCAGACAACAAGTCAGATTTTTAAAATGCTTTTCGGTGAAAGCATGAGAAGCTATTATCTGATAGCATGTAACACCACAAAAGACCCGCAGGGGACATAAACAAAATAATTAGCATATTCGGAGCTACACAAACCGCACAATAAAATATAAAACATTCATTACCTTTGACCATCTTCTTTGTTGGCACTCCTAGATGTCCCATAATCACTATTGTTTTTTCTCTCGATTAAATCGGTCCATATATAGCCTAGATATCGTTCTATGTAGACTGTATGATAAACGGAAAAAAAGAGTGTTTCATAACGTAACGTCATTTTTTTTAATTCAAAAAGTCGACGATAAACTTTCACAAAACACTTCGAAATACTTTTGTAATGCAACTTTAGGTATTTGTACACGTTAATAAGCGATAAAATTCATCAGGAGGCAATGTAACTTCTATAGGTGTCGTCTGGAAAAAAACATGGCCGAGAGAGCTCGACCAAAACATCCGGTCGGAAAATGGAGGGAAGGAGTTCCCTTGAACCGGTTAGACCAAGAATCAATTGCGAATCAAATGACAAGACTCTAGACAACGTGTGGTAGCTGTAGGCGCTGAAACCTCGGTCTCATGTAATTCGGTTCACTTTGAACAATTCCTGGAAGTAAGCGCAAGGATATTTATTTCCATTTTCAGTGATCAGGTTTTCCTGCGCTATTCGATGAAACTCACGCTCTGTTAAAGTCACAGCCGTGATTTAACCAGTTTTAGAAACGTCAGAGTGTTTGCTATCCACACATACTAATCATATGCATATACTATATTCCTGGCATGAGTAGCAGGGCGCTGAAATGTTGCGCGATTTTTAACAGAATGTTCGAAAAAGTAGAGGGTCGACTTAACAGGTTAAAGAACCGTCGGACCTAGAGTTCCGAAACTTTAGAATCCTGTTCTAGACCTCCGGTCGATAGTGCGTGGTGAGTTACGTGGCTCTAGAAGGTTCTCGGACCAAGAAACAGCCTCGTACATTTGCTATGACTTCAATTCATTTTGACCATTACGAAAATGACGACATTTAGAAAAGTCTCAGAGACACAAGACTAGGTGCATTGTGACCGTCTCGGCCCATAGAGACGGAACCCAACGTTTCTGTCCGATAGCTCATTCAAGGACCCCGTAGCAAGTCATGGAAAAAAGTGGATTTTCAGCACCAATTAGGGTTTTGCTCGGACACCGAATGACCGATCGAGCCGAAACTTGGGATTCGGGGTCGCCTCAGCTAGGCCTACACATAACATAAGAAATGGACCCGCAGCTATAACGTAACTACGTGTTTTATTTTTTTTTAATGGTTTGAACCAAAGGAGTTGTGAATTTTGGGCCAGCTCTGAAGTGTGATTTTTGGCTATTAAACGAGTTGGAAAAAGTGGGTTTGGTGTCAGTTTGTATCAGTTTGGTGTCAGAATGATATCTAATTGACTGATGGACGGTGACTTGCTGGTGACTCTTGTCCAGTTGCAATATGTTTAAACAGTGAGGTACCATCACCAAAGTGACATTCTGAAATCAACCCTAACAAGCCAATGAGATGAACCAGAATCACTGCCCAGCCATCCCGAGTTCATCGGGCCAGTCAATTTCACATTCCTGCAGGATTTTTATAGCATGACAAATTTGTGATGGTACCTGCCCATTGAACCATATTGCAAATGCACAGTGACTTTGTAAAAGTAAGAAAACATAAACAAATGGACATTATGAAATCAACACAATCCTGTGTTCATCAGGCCAGTCAATTTTGCATATCTGCAGGATTTTTGAGCATGTTAAATTTCATATGGTAAATACCCATTGAACCATATTGCAAATGCACGTGCACTTGCAATATGATTCAACAGTGAAAAAACATCACCAAATGGACATGATGAAATCAACACAACGAGTGATGGAAAGGAACAACTATCACTGCCCGGCCATCCTGTGTTCCCATAGCGAGCATTAATATCAGAATGACCGGTAAATGCATTTACAACCATATTTTTATTTTTGGGTTACCAGTTGCACAACAATGCACGTGCATTTGCAATATGATTCTATAGTGAAAACACATCACCAAATGGACATGATGAAATCAACACAACGAGTGATGGAAAGGAACAACTATCACTGCCCGGCCATCCTGTGTTCCCATAGCGGGCATTAATATCAGAATGACCGGTAAATGCATTTACAACCATATTTTTATTTTTGGGTTACCAGGTGCCTATTTTCAATCACCAGTTGCACAACAATGCGTATCCATCAGAATATTTTAAACAGTCCATAAAGCACTCAGGACGGCCCCCATAGATAGAGGGCCGTAGTAGGGTACTCCCATAGCGGGCATGGACAATAGGAGTCCCGGTAAATGCATTTACAACCATATTTTTATTTTTGGGTTACCAGTTGCATAACAATGCACGTGCATTTGCAATATGATTCTATAGTGAAAAAACATCACCAAATGGACATGATGACATTTTTGACTTTTGACTTTTGACTTCCTATGAAATCATATTGAAAATGGACAAAACATATTACTTATGCGCATGTAAAAAAAAAATATATATATGATAATATAATTGGACAAAAGTATATTCATACAGTTCTTACACATGTGTAATTGACAAAAAAAATCGAAAGAATTTCGAAAAACGGTCCAGAAAGCATTTTTTTAAGGGGTGATAAGTTTTTGATTTAAAAAAAAAAAAAATCAAAATTTAGCTTTTGGAAGTTGACTTGGATTACATTTCCAATATGAAAAACCATGGTGGAGCGGATTCGCCACCTGATGAATTTTTAAAGTGTTACAACTGGCAATTGCCATATGGCATTTGCAATACACTTTGCATGAATCAACGCCGAATTGGGTGGTATTGGACAATGTGTATATGGTTTGTCCGATGCCAATGACTTCCCATTCATTTTTGTCCAATACAGGGGGGTATTCCCTTACATTAATTAATCAACTTGTTAGGGTCGACAACATCCGTTGAAAAAGCAGAGCGCGAAATTCAAAAATAGTTTTTTGAAATATTTAACTTTCATACATCCACAAATGCAATCCACCAAATTAAAATGTAACTTCTTTGGGATAGGGGGCAGCATTTTCACTTTTGGATGAATAGCGTGCCCAGAGTAAACTGCCTCCTACTCATTCCCAGATGCTAATCTATGCATATTATTATTAGTATTGGATAGAAAACACTCTGAAGTTTCTAAAACTTCACTTACCTTTGATGATCTTCATCAGAATATACTCCCAGGAATCCCAGTTCCACAATAAATGTTTGTTTTGTTCGATAAAGTCCATCATTTATGACCTTCTTTTGTTTTTCATTTCACCTTTATTTAACCAGGTAGGCAAGTTGAGAACAAGTTCTCATTTATAATTGCGAGCTGGCCAAGATAAAGCAAAGCAGTTCGACAGATACAATGACACAGAGTTACACATGGAGTAAAACAAACATACAGTCAATAATACAGTATAAACAAGTCTATATACGATGTGAGCAAATGAGGTAAAGGCAAAAAAGGCCATGGTGGCAAAGTAAATACAATATAGCAAGTAAAACACTGGAATGGTAGTTTTGCAATGGAAGAATGTGCAAAGTAGAAATAAAATTAATGGGGTGCAAAGGAGCAAAATAAATAAATAAATTAAATACAGTTGGGAAAGAGGTAGTTGTTTGGGGTAAATTATAGACATTTACATTTACATTTAAGTCATTTAGCAGACGCTCTTATCCAGAGCGACTTACAAATTGGTGCATTCACCTTATGACATCCAGTGGAACAGTCACTTTACAATAGTGCATCTAAAACTTAAGGGGGGGGGTGAGAGGGATTACTTATCCTATCCTAGGTATTCCTTAAAGAGGTGGGGTTTCAGGTGTCTCCGGAAGGTGGTGATTGACTCCGCTGTCCTGGCGTCGTGAGGGAGTTTGTTCCACCATTGGGGGGCCAGGGCAGCGAACAGTTTTGACTGGGCTGAGCGGGAGCTGTACTTCCTCAGTGGTAGGGAGGCGAGCAGGCCAGAGGTGGATGAACGCAGTGCCCTTGTTTGGGTGTAGGGCCTGATCATAGGTGGGCTATGTACAGGTGCAGTAATCTGTGAGCAGCTCTGACAGTTGGTGCTTAAAGCTAGTGAGGGAGATAAGTGCTTCCAGTTTCAGAGATTTTTGTAGTTCGTTCCAGTCATTGGCAGCAGAGAACTGGAAGGAGAGGCGGCCTGTCATGTTTTGTCATTTATTATCATGTCTTGTCTCTGTGCTTCCCTTCTATTCGTTTCCCTCTGCTGGTCTTATTAGGTTCTTTCCCTCTCCCCCTCCCTCTCTCCCTCTCTCGCTCTCTCTCTCTATCGTTCCGTTCCTGCTCCCAGCTGTTCCTCATTCTCCTAACTACCTCATTTACTCTTTTCACACCTGTCCCCTATTTTGCCCTCTGATTAGAGTCCCTATTTCTCCCTCTGTTTTCCGCTTCTGTCCTTGTCGGATCCTTGTATGATGTTCGCTGTTCTGTGTCCTTGTTCCGCCCTGTCGTGTTTTGCCTTCTTCAGATGCTGCGTGTGAGCAGGTGTCATTGTCAGCTACGGCCGATGCCTTCCCGAGGCGACCTGCAGTCTGTGGTCGCGTCTCCAGTCATTCCTCTCTACTGACGAGTGGATTTCAGTTTTCCTGTGTTTGCTTTCACCTAGATAATATCCAGGATTATCGCTTTTGTCTATACTGGAATAAAGACTCTGTTTTCGTTAAGTCGCTTTTGGGTCCTCATTCACCTGCATAACACGGCCAAAGAAAGAATTGGTTTTGGGGGTGACTAGAGAGATATACCTGCTGGAGCGTGTGCTACAGGTGGGAGATGCTATGGTGACCAGCTAGCTGAGATAAGGGGGGACTTTACCTAGCAAGGTCTTGTAGATGACATTGAGCCAGTGGGTTTGGCGACGAGTATGAAGCGAGGGCCAGCCAACGAGAGCGTAAAGGTCGTAATGATGGGTAGTATAGAGGCTTTGGTGACAAAATGGATTGCACTGTGATAGACTGCATCCAATTTGTTGAGTAGGGTATTGGAGGCTATTTTGTAAATGACATCGCCAAAGTCGAGGATTGGTAGGATGGTCAGTTTTACAAGGGTATGTTAGGCAGCATGAGTGAAGGATGCTTTGTTGCGAAATAGGAAGCCAATTCTAGATTTAACTTTGGATTGGAGATGTTTGATATGGGTCTGGAAGGAGAGTTTACAGTCTAACCAGACACCTAAGTATTTGTAGTTGTCCACGTATTCTAAGTCAGATCCGTCCAGAGTAGTGATGTTGGACAGGCATTTAGTTTTACTTGTTTTTAAGAGCAATTGGAGGCCACGGAAGGAGAGTTGTATGGCATTGAAGCTTGCCTGGATGGTTGTTAATACAGTGTCCAAAGAAGGGCCAGAAGTATACAGAATGGTGTCGTCTGCATAGAGGTGGATCAGAGACTCACCAGCAGCAAGAGCGACCTCATTGATGTATACAGAGAAGAGAGTCGGTCCAAGAATTGAACCCTGTGGCACCCCCATAGAGACTGCCAGAGGTCCGGACAGCAGACCCTCCGATTTGACACACTGAACTCTATCAGAGAAGTAGTTGGTGAACCAGGTGAGGCAATCATTTGAGAAACCAAGGCCATCGAGTCTGCCAATGAGGATGTGGTGATTGACAGAGTCGAAAGCCTTGGCCAGATCAATGAATACGGCTGCACAGTAATGTTTGCGCGTTTAGTAAACAAATCCAAACTAAAGTTCAGACGAAAAGTTCAAAAAGTTATATTACAGTTCATAGAATCAATCTTTAGGATGTTTTTAACATACATCTTAAATAATATTCCAACCGGAGAATTCCTTTGTCTTTAGAAATGCAATGGAATACAGGTTGCTATCACTGGTGCGCGTGTGATCAGCTCATGGCCTTCTGCCAGACCTCTGGTTGAAACAACTTTCATTCGCCCCCACCTCACAGTAGAAGCCTCAAACAATGTTCTAAAGACTGTTGACATCTAGTGGAAGCCTTAGGAAGTGCAATATGACCCCATTGACATTGACACTGTACAAACTACAGACCTCAGATTTCCCACTTCCTGCTTGGATTCTTCTCAGGTTTTCGCCTGCCATATGAGTTCTGTTATATTCACAGACATCATTCAAACCGTTTTAGAAACTTCAGAGTGTTTTCTATCCAAATCTACTAATAATATGCATATATTAGCTTCTGGGCCTGAGTAGCAGGAAGTTTACTCTGAGCACGCTTTTCATCCGAATGTGAAAATGCTGCCCCCTATCCCAAACAGGTTTTAATCCACTAGTTAATAAGTGTGATTAACAGTGTTGCCAGTGCACCCACTCTGTGGATGAAGACTTAGGCAGTGTGAAACATGAGGGTCCGGTCACACCAGCAGGGGCAGTGATTGTTCATTTACTGGGTTGGTTTAGAGTGGTCCTCACTCAAGGGGTAACTGACAAGCAGATGGACACACACAGACAGTCAGCACTAATACAAGTAAAACTCCTAAAACAGTTGTTATAGTGAGAGGGCTGCTAGGGATGATGCTTACCTGGGTGAAAACAAGATATCATGCTCAGGCATGAGATCTCTCTCCCTGATGAGACCATTCATCTTCACTGCTAGAGCCCTCCTCATTTAATGAGATGGAGCTGTCCCTACGACCAGCGATTACGGACGTAGCTCAGGGGGTACTGACTAAACGGAGGATTTCGCAAGTTAGATAGGTTGACCTCAACAGAATCCATTACCTGAGTAATTGCAGTTATGAAATCAATTCAAATGATTTGCTTGCTTAATGTATTAGCTCAGTTCGGAAGGAAACATGGTGGCAGGTTTAAGATTGATACCAACTAAATAATAAACATTGTCGAGAGTCAAAGAATCAAATAACGTTGAAACAATTTGGAAAGACTCTTAAAACTGCTTCATGACTGTATAACTCTGCTGTGCCTTTTAACAAGAACCAAACACTCACAGAAAGGTTTTCTCCATATTCTCTGCCAAGCACCCATCTTCTTCAATCAGGTTTGTACACAGTGCAATAAAGACAATTGATGCAAGTCAATTGATGCATTGAAAATCAGAGGACAAATCAGAATGTCTGTTAGACAGTTAATAAGACATACAGTTTAAGTCGGGAGTTTACATACACCTCAGCCAAATACATTTAAACTCAGTTTTTCACAATTCCTGACATTTAATCCGAGTAAAAAATCCCTGTCTTAGGTCAGTAAGGATAACCGCTGTATTTTATTAATGTGAAATGTCAGAATAATAGTAGAGAGAATTATTTATTTCAGCTTTTATTTCTTTCATCATGTTCCCAGTGGGTCAGAAGTTTACATAAACTCAATTAGTATTTTGAAGAATTGCCTTTAAATTGTTTAACTTGGGCCAAATGTTTCGGGTAGCCTTCCATAAGCTTCCCACAATAAGTTGGGGGAATATTGTCCCATTCCTCCTGACAGAGCTGGTGTAATTGAGTCAGGTTTGTAGGCCTCCTTGCTCACACACACTTTTTCAGTTCTGCCCACAAATGTTCTATAGGATTGAGGTCAGGGCTTTGTGATGGCCACTCCAATACCTTGACTTTGTTGTCCTTAGGCCATTTTTCCACAACTTTGGAAGTGTGCTTGGGGTCATTGTTCATTTGGTAGACCCATTTGCGACCAAGCTTGAACTTCCTGACTGATGTCTTGAGATGTTGTTTCAATATATCCAAATAATTTTCCTCCCTCATGATGCCATCTATTTTGTGAAGTGCACCATTCCCTCCTGCAGCAAAACACCCCAATAACATGATGCTGCCACCCCCGTGCTTTACATTTGGGATGGTGTTCTTCGGCTTGCAAGCATCCCCCTTTTTCCTCCAATCAGAATGATGGTCATTATGGCCAAACAATTCTATTTTTGTTTCATCAGTGCATGAAGGCAGTAGCAACACTGAACATCTCCCTCTAGTGGTAGCACTAAATATTGACACTCCAGCGGAAAATATGGAATTTATTCTCTATGATTTTAAAAACAGAAGGAGAACTTTAGTTTTTTTTATATCTAAACATTGAATTCACCAAAACTGTCTATTTATGCATTCAAAATACATTTGAGGGTGCATGCTTCTCATCTGAAATAGGTTGTGAGCCATACAGCAATCTGAATAGCAAATTATTTCATAAATACAGCCATGCAAATGCACATGCAGCCTTTAAAAACACATATCAGTCTGACGTTTTCCGTGGGTATAATCAGGACCAATATGTAACGTTATGAAATCAAGTTTCTGTGGTAATGAAGATGACCAAATGTGGTGGCTATGCTATTACCTTCATATTATGTTGCCAAAACGTTGTGGGAAGGTAATGTCATTACCAAAAATGACCAATCCTTTAAATCATGTGTTTGATGGGAAAGAACAAGATGGTTGTCCTTGTGTCACCTTCAGTGAACCTCATGATACTTTGCACTATGTCTTGATATATTTATTGGATACTTTCAAGTGTTTGTTGTATTATCAGATGTGTGGGAAACCTTAGAAAAATTGAGTGAACACAGAGTGCCAATTCATGTTGACAGGGAAGCACACAAATACTAATAGTTCATTACACTAATACTGTAGTTGATTCTAGTCCATCAACAAGAGGTGAAACAGTTGGCAGGAGTGATGGTGCATGTGCATGTCCCATTGATCTAGATAAAGAACACTGTAGCACTGGGGTGTCAAACATGCGGCCCAATCTGGCCAGTGGGTAGTTTGAGCAAAAATACATATTAACACAAATAAATAAAATTGGGGCGGGGGGAGAATTCAATATAATTTAAAATGACTAAAACCAATTCAAAACTGTAGAAATGATAATGGACCTACAGTTTCTTGACGGTGTCAAGCTGACTAATAATCACTGAAATGAAAGCTAGACAGTCAGGGAGCATACTTTTTTTTAAATGATGGATAGAGGACTATTTCTTGCTAATTTTGAGGAAATATAACCAATTTTCAGTGCTGTCCTCCGGACCTCGTTGAATACCGACTGCGGCCCCTGGGATACAATTAGTTTCACACCCCGCTGTACTTTTACCATGCTCAAAAATAGTCCATGGATTTACTTTTTAAATAGACAATCTACAGTCCTTTCTTTGCCCTCCATACATTTCCACTTTTGCAAGTGAAACCCATTTTGGGGCATGTTTTTGCAAGACAATGGACCTAGATCTGGCCATGCGTGATATCTGTGTCAGTGTTCATTTAGCCTACATTGTAAGACGTCACGAGCAGCACAATGTCCACTGATGCATGGTGCGTTTGAGCATGCTGCCAAGGTCTGCCATTTCGCTAGCTAATGTAGGGCAGAGGGAGAAAATAGCATCCTTCCACTTGAAGGAACATTACCATGAAAGTAGGTTGAAAAGAGGTCGTCGGAACCTTGATAGCTGTTACAATGGGACAAATAATCTCTGTGAAAGTAACCAATCAAAGTGCAAGTTAGGGGGTATTGCAGGTATATCAGAGAAGGTATGATTACAATCACTTGTGTGAGGCCATGGCCTGGCTGTTCTCTGAAACCAGCATGATTGAAAAGAATTAAACAGTGAGGAACTGAATATCCCCATCTACATTCACAGAATATAGGCTTATTCCGAGGTCCAACAATCAAGTATTTGCTCCAGTCGCCCAGGTAACTGGATACTGCCAATCAATCATTCAATCAAAAAGTATAGAGAACTTGTGGGTGTTGATCATTGGATTTAATGGACTCCTGATTCAAAGGTCGATGTGAGGGTGGATTCAAGTAATTTACAGTAAGTCACAGTGCAAAATAGCCCACTTAATATAACTGTCAATATAACTGTCAGAGAGAGAGAGAGAGAGAGAGAGAGAGAGAGAGAGAGAGAGACAGAAAACCCTGGCAGTAAACCTTAAAAAGTCCCAAATCATGCTATTCCAGAAAAAAAAACAGATATCAGGAAGACATATACAAATCCCAGGAGGTTGGTGGTACCGTAGTTGGGAAGGACGAGCTTGTGGTAATGACTGGAGCGGTATGAGCGGAATGGCATCAAATACATGGTTTCCATGGTTTCCATATGTTTGATGCCATTCCATTTGTGCCGTTCCAACCATTATGAGCCATCCTCCCTTCAGCAGCCTCCACGGATGCAAATTCCACACTAGGTAGCGCCACACTCGAGCATACAATGAGTTAGACATACCTTGGTCTGAACATTTTAGCATCAGGGAGTTTCATCATGGCAGTGAATTAAGAAAAAGCTCAAAGAGCTAAATGGGACAAGCATCCTATGTGCAGAATATTGTTTTAATATTCTAAACATCCAAAGGAAAACACCAACAAGTGCATGTAGGGCAGAATTAGGCTAGTTTCCATTGACAAAGAAAACATCCAAAAAAAGATTGCTACATTTCTTAATGCATGTAGTCCTGAAGACACACTTCAATATGAAGCTCTGATGAACTGAACCCTAAAAAGAGTCCCCTAAGTCTGTTGGTGATGAGACTAACTATTACCGTACCACCCAACATGCAGGCTCATGACAGCACTGCGTACCAACCACCAATTAGACCAGCATCACGCAGACATGCCTTCGCTGTGAGCATTCTTATACATGGTACTGGGAAAACACTTGAATCAGGTTGGTGACATTTGACCTGGTCAAAGGTCAAAACAGTTTCGGGTTTTGTCCCAATTCACCTTCATAACCTAGCCTAGGGGACCAGTCTGATTGCTCTGTTTACCATGCCACTTCACATATCATGCTAATTGATGTGAAATAGAAAGGTGAATGCAGCAATCAGGTTGGTTCCACCATGTTAATCATAACCACCATTAATACTGTAAGCTGTGTTTGTGTGTCACCGACCAGTATCTTTCATGAAGGGCCAGGATTTGCTTTTCGCTGCAATGCTCATCAATGGGGTGCTGACAAAGGCCTTTACCTTCAGCCTCACCTCTTGCCTGCTCACCAACGGTTGTTGATGGGGAGAACAGAATTAGGTAGGTTAAGCCTGACCTGTTCAAACTTCAACATTCAACATACACTATTGGTAATATACTGAACAAAAATAGAAAGGCAACATGCAACTATTTCCTTGATTTTATTGAGTTACAGTTCATATGAGGAAATCAGTCAAATTAAATTAATTCATTAGACCACAATATATGGATTTCACATGACTGGGAATAGAGATGCATCTGTTGGTCACAGATAACTTTTTTTGTTTTTAAATTTGGTCGCACAATGGGCCTCAGGATCTCGTCACTGTGCATTCAAATTGCCATCGATAAAATGCAATCGTGTTCATGGTCTGTAGGTTATGCCTGCCCATATCATAACCCCACCGCCACCATGGGGCACTCTTGGCATCAGCAAACTGCTCACCCACACAATGCCATAAATGTGATCTGCGGTTGTGAGGCCAGTTGGACGTACTACCAAATTATCCAAAACGACTTTGGAGGCAGCTTATGGTAGAGGAATTAACATTCAATTTCTCTGGCGACAGCTCTGGTGGGCATTCCTGCAGTAAGCATAACAATTGTACGCTCCCTCAAATTTGAGACATCTGTGGTATTTTGTTGTGTCACAAAACTGCACATTTTAGAGTGGCCTTATTGTCCCCAGCACAAGGTGCACCTGTGTAATGATCATGCTGTTTAATCAGCTTCTTGATATGCCACACCTGTCAGGTAGATGGATTATCTTGGCAAAGGAGAAATGCTCACTTAGAGGGATGTAAACAAATGTGTGCACAGAATTTGATTTGGCGATCTTTTATTTCAGTTTATGAAACATGGGACCAACACTTTTACATGTTGTTTATATCTTTGTTTAGTCCTGTATTAGTGGGCGGATATTGCCTACTGTAGCGCGTGTATGTGTTCACAAATGCATCTATGGAGCACTTGGAGATTTGCAAAATGATGTGGTGGAGTCCAGACTGACTTGATACCAATGTCTCTGAATGGAGAGAGACCTGGAACTCGGCACAAACATTTTACTAGACACAACTTTTACTTGCCTCTTTTTTTATTATTGAATGGTTTCAGACAATATGGAGAGTGAGACGATATTGAGAAACCCTGTGTATTCTGCACCAGGATCAGGGAACTCCTGTTATATATGGGACACCACACTTTCACGAATATCACCGAAGGTGGCTCCCCTTCCTGTTCGGGCGGCGCTCGGCGGTTGTCGTCGCCGGTCTACTAGCTGCCACCGATCCCTTTTTCCTTTTCATTTGTTTTTGTCTAATTGTTTTCACCTGTTCCTTGTTGGGGTTTTGGGGTGGGTATTATTTAAGTTAGTTTAGCCTGCTTGTGGTTGTGTACGTAGGTGGTATATTGTTGAATTTGGTTTTCTCTGTCTGGTTTATGTAACAGTGGTCTTTGGGTTGTCTTGCGCCTGTGTTTTGGCTTCACCCATTTTTGTACCTGTTCCTGTTTACTGAGGACATTAAAGCATTTTTTTCCCCATGAAACTTCTGCTCTCTGCGCCTGACTCCACACCCATCACTCTCCCGACGTTACACACACACAGGAAGGTATGACCACTGACATGTTTGCCAAGGTAGCCATACTACTGTTGTGTCTTTGGCTATGCCGGATTAAGTGATATGAAATGCTATTCTATAAAATTATTTCTCCTTAATTAATATCACCTGATTGAGCTAATGATGTAAATGTAATTAACTAGAAAGTCGGGGCACCACAAAATAATATTCATAGAGCTGTCATCTTCCGAATAAACTCTTAAAGACCTAGCATAAGACCTAGTATATTTTACATCAATAGCAGTCAATATTAATCGTCACCTTATTTCAGTCTCATCTGAAAGTTGTAAATTCTTGGTTATCTTCACGAACCCTGGCTAACAATTTGAATCAGCAATACAAAATTGGATGTAATTATTTATTTACTAAATACCTAACTAATCACACAGAATTACATATACACAGATTTAATCATACCTTGATTACAAATTACATCATAAAGGAAAACGGCCCTAGCGGACGGAACAGATATGACAGCTGGTTACACTAAAGAAAAGGGGCTGGGTTTGAGTGAAAGAGCGGGAAGACTTGAGGAACAAAGGTAGAAGCCATGCTATCATAAATATAGTATCTTATACATTCTAAATGACCACCCATTTGGAAAAGGAAAATGCAATAAATATTTAATCTGAGCTGCGCTTCGGTAGGTTGGTGGTAGATGGAAGGCTGTGTTGAACAACAGAGTCTCTGCTGAATGAAGAATGTCTCTGCTGGTAAATTGGAGACGTTGTAGTAACGGTCATTGCATGGTAGACGGGATACTCTGTCTGTTCTTTCCTAGCCCACATTTGCAGCTGCTGTTGCTAACTCAACGGCTACGAGGTATCACTTCTGTAGTGAATAAGAGTTCAAAGTTCATACCATTCGCAAACAAAGCTCAGGTTGGCTTCGTTCTGTAGTTATTATCTGAACCATTCTGACATCATCCTAATGTACACGTAACAGCTGACATGTTAGTCCTTTTAATGTAGGGACCTTCGTCGTTACATTTTCGTCAAGGCTTTATATAGTGGAGGGAGAAGGGTGTGTTTTCAAGCCCATGTCTCTTCACAGGGGCGGGTCACTGATTGAGCAGAGCTCTAAGCTTATGAAAACCCAATCTCTCATTTGGAAGCTAAAATTACATTTAATCTTTCACCAATAACTTTATATTCAAACATTTAAATTGAACAACAATTCCATGTGAATCCGATAACTACAATGTGCAGACATTCCACTGTAGAGTTTATGTCATCCTATCATTGATGAGAATGTCTCAGATGACAACCGAACTGACATCATATTCATTAAGTACCAACACATATGTTCAACCGGTCGGATTACCAGAATATGGTTCATTTCCCCCCACCTTCTGATGTTCCCAGAATCTCTATGTTAACCAAGGGATTTTCAAATGTCACATCAGTGGGGTAGAGAGAGGAGAAAGGGGGAGAGGTATTTATGACTGTCATAACCCTATCCCCGAGCCAACGTCATGACATACATCAAATTGATTTATTATCCTATCATGGGTAACTACATTTCTAAAATAAATAATACATCTAATTGATTTATAAAAATAATATATATATATAATATGATTTATTTATGGTCCTATCTTGATGGAACAGGCCACAACCCTATACACCCACCTGAATGACCCAGACACTAAAGAGAAGTCCCTATGTGTTTTATGGTTCAGCTGTAAGCTGCCTGTATGCAGCCAAAATGCAGTCAGAGACCTTCTAGAGCGGCAATGCCCCCTCAGGATTCTGAGCCTACCTGGCAGGGTTGGTCCTGCAAAGCCAGAGGCCCCTGAATAGAGAGCATAATATACAAGAAAATTCTCAAATCTGCTAATGAGAACCCTCGCGACCTTGTACCTAGCCGGTGGGGATTCCGGTGGGTGCCCCAACCCAGCCAGAGGCAGTGCTGGCAACACTAGTTGTAGTAACCCATGGGGAGGGGGTCACACTCAGACATTCAGAGAGGGGGAATATTATTGTGGCCCTGGTAGCACAAAATCAAAGTTCTGACTGCCTGGAGATGCTTGAGAATATGGTCACAACAGGGGACCGTGTGTGTGTGTGTGTGTGTGTGTGTGTGTGTGTGTGTGTGTGTGTGTGTGTGTGTGTGTGTGTGTGTGTGTGTGTGTGTGTGTGTGTGTGTGTGTGTGTGTGTGTGTGTGTGTGTGTGTGTGTGTGTGTGTGTGTGTGTGTGTGCGTGCGTGCGTGTGTGTGTGTGTCCCACAACTGTTGCGAGGGAGTTAAAGATGTTAGGGACAATATAGGATGAATCACAATAATTGTTTGCTAAAATAATATTTGCTTGCCATAATGTAATTTTGGTAATGGCGATACTGGTAAAAGGTAAAAATCCTTTGCAAAAACTGCCTACATTACTATAAATATTAATGGCTAATTATGGAAGATAAACAGGATTTTTAAAATATATATACAATATCGTTTAAAAAAGTTTGGGGTCACTTAGAAATGTCCTTGTATTTTAATGAAATGCATTTGTCCACTAAAATAACATCAAATTGATAAGAAATACAGGGTAGACATTATTAATGTTGTAAATGACTATTGTAGCTGGAAATTGCTGATTTATTGTGGAATATCTACATAGGCCCATTATCAGCAACCATCACTCCTGTGTTCCAATGGCAGAACAATGAGTAGGTGTGTCCAAAATTTTGACTGGTAGTGTATTTAAATGAAATTAGTCATTTAGAAGACATCCTTACAAGAGAAATTAGGGTTGTGCCGTGCTCAAGAGCTCATCTACAGATTGTTCATCTAGTGGGCTCAGGGATTTGAACCAGCCACCTTTTAGTTACTGGGTCAACACTCTTAACCACTAGGCTACCTACCTCTGCTCCAGCAGATCAAGATAAGAACAGATTAGCAGATCAGGAGGACTCATGTTTCAAAACAGGCTAGATTGAGTGTGTGAGCTGAGCTCATCCTTCACTCTAGTCCAGCAGTGAAACTGCAGGGGTTGCATGGGCGACAGATGACATACAGTAAAATAAATTGTTTCACTTGTGCATACTGTGTGCATGCACAGCGCTGGGCCAATGAACAAACACAGGCTTGTATCAAACACAAGTGTGAAATGACAATTAAGAAATAAAACGAGGTAACCCATTGCAGCTCTATAGAAGTTCACTTGGATCTCTTCAGCTACCATATCAGAGCTACAGGCTTTTGACCGGAGAGCTGATAAGAAAGATGGGAATTTGATAGAGACTTGCTGCACTCTGCTGGACAAAGATGGAGTGACATGTTACAGTGCGAGGGGCAAGTTGTCAGCTCTTGAGGTCTTAATAATTCCCCACCATTTACGCTAGCATTAAATATGAGTTTTATTGTCACACCATTGACAAGTTTTCATAGGTTTTGATGTAATCCTTTCAATATTACAGCCAAAGATTCATGAAATCGTAGTTTAGGCTTGGTCCTAATTTACGTGCTATCTGTCACATGGAGTTGCATGGCAAATGGTCCAGGACATAAGGAAAGCAGAAAGGACAATGTCCAAGGACTAGCCAGCCCTTCCCCCTTTGAGGGGTCAAAATGTATTTCTCTGTTAAAGTATGCAGAGGACTGACTACTGAATGAATGATAGAATAATACTATATTTTCCATGTTTGGTTTCTATCTGAAACGTATCTATGTGGTTACTGTACAGGGTGATCTCTGAATTACTCTTTGCAAAGGTTTTTTGTCTTCTCAGGAATTCCGTCTTATTTACATTGGTCTCATCCCCCACACAAGCTCTTAGATGCTGTGACACCTTGAGGAGATTGGATCTTGGTGGTCAGGATACACTGTAAACTTTGTATCGTTTGATTGGTCAATGGTGGTTGGTTTTGGATTGAGAAGGTTACAGCTTCAGATGTTGTAAATGGAATGAAATGCCGTTGTTCTCTCTTTTATCCTGTATCCAATCCTTGGAGAAAGGTTATATGATCAATTCTCATTTCCTAGGCTTCTAGGCCTAAAGGGCATCTGTTCATGCCTTGTCTTCTAAATTAACCTTAGGATCTATATGCCTGGAAGTATGCTTGGTAATGCTTGTAACTTAAGGTTTATCTATGCATTGTATGTGAATCCATTCATTGTACAGTGTTATCTGCCTTTGATATAGGCAATTCCCAGACCAATTATTGCTAGTCAACATCAACTCAATGCCTAATGTTTGCTTGTAAATGTTAATTATCTTTATGGAGTCAGGTGAACATTTTAATAGGTTAATTACTTATTACAAGTCGCATGAGAGGTCTATACAGTACCAGTCAAAAGTGAACACACCTACTCATTCAAGGGTTTTTCTTTATTTGTACTATTTTCTATATTGTAGAATAATAGTGACGACATCAAAACTATAAAATAACACTATGGATATACTATACAATATGGATACTATACAATATGGAATCATGTAGTGTGATAAACTAATCAAAATATTTATTTGATTCTTAAAAGTAGGCATTCTTTGCCTTAATGAGAGTTTTGCACACTCTTGGCATTCTCTCCACCGGCTTCACCTGGAATGCTTTTTCAACACCTTGAAGGAGTTCCCACATATGCTGAGCACTTGTTGGCTGCTTTTCCTTCACTCTGCAGTCCAACTCATCCCAAACCATCTCAATTGGGTTTAGGTTGGGTGATAATGGAGGCCAGGTCATCTGATGCAGCAATCCATCACTCTCCTTCTTGGTCAAATAGCCCTTACACAGTCTAGAGGTGTGTTGGGTCATTGTCCTGTTGAAAAACAAATGATAGTCCCACTAAGTGCAAACCAGATGGGATGGCGTATTGCTGCAGAATTATGTGTTAGCCATGGTGGTTAAGTGTGCCTTGAATTCTAAATCAATCACAGACAGTGTCACCAGCAAAGCAACATCACACCTCCTCTTCTTCCATGCTTCACAGTGGGAACTACAAATGCAGAGATCATCCGTTCACCTACTCTGCGTGTCACAAAGACACGGTGGTTAGAACCCAAAATCTCAAATTTAGACTCGTTAGACCAAAGGACAGATTTCCACCGGTCTAATATCCATTGCTTGTGTTTCGTGGCCAAAGAAAGTATCTTCTTATTATTGGTGTCCTGTAGGAGTGGTTTCTTTGCAGCAATTCAACCATGAATGCCTGATTCATACAGTCTCCTCTGAACAGTTGATTTTGAGATGTGTATGTTACTTGAACTCTGTGAAGCATTTATTTGGGCTGCAATTTCTGAGGCTTATAATGAACTTATCCTCTGCAGCAGCGGTAAATCTGGGTCTTCCTTTCCTGTGGCGGTCCTCATGGGAGACAGTTTCATTATAGATCATGATAGTTTTTGCGACTGCACTTGAAAAAACGTTCAAAGTTCTGGAAATTTTCCAGATTGACGGACTGTCGTTTCTTGCCATAATATGGACTTGGTCTTTTTCCAAATAGGGCTATCTTCTGTATGCCACCCTACCTTGTCACAACACAACTGATTGAGTCAAACGCATTAAGAAGAAAATACAATGCACAAATTAACAAGGTACACCTGTTTATTGAAATGCATTCCAGGTGACTACCTCATGAAGCTGGTTGAGAGAAGGCCAAGAGTGTGCAATGCTGTCATCAAGGCAAAGGGTGGCTACTTTGATTTATCACTTTTTTGGTTATTACATGATTCCATATAGTTTTGATATCTTCACAATTATTCTACAATCTAGAAAATAGTTTTTTTTAATTAAGAAAAACCCTGGAATGAGTAGGTGTCCAAACCTTTGACTGATACTGTAATTCTAAGGATTCTAAGAATATCATAATGTCTATTGATGTTCCTCCCATGGGGAAGAAAGAGTACATGCTCATTCCTAACACTACTTCGCAGTAACATTCACTCACTCCCCAATGCAATTCTGTCATCAAGGCAAAGGATGCCTACTTTGAAGAATCTCAAATGTAAAATATGTTTTGATTTGTTGAAAGAAAAAGAAAAGAAAAAGAAAAAAAGAAAAAGAAAAAAAAGAAGAAAAACCCTGGAAAGAGAAGGTGTGTCCAAACTTTTGACTGGTACTGTATAACTAAGCAATATGTACCGATGAGGTGTAGTATATGGCCAATATACCACAGCTAAGGGCTGTTCTTGAGCACGAGGCAACATGGAGTGCCAGGATACAGCCCTTAGCCGAGGTATATTGGCAATATATCACAAACCTCCGAGGTGCCATATTGGAGAAACCACTAAATTCTACATACATAGTCATCCAGCCACGTCTCCGCAAGGCATATAATATTGCAGCTTTTCAAGTCTCTCTGATAGGAGACTCTTGAAAGAAGCTCATCCATCTTATTCTCGAGTGAATGGACATTTGCCAATAGAAGAGGGTCGGTTTTGTCTTTGTCTCAATCTCAACGGGATGCTGACTCATCTACCGTGTCTACGCCTGCATTATTTTGGCAGCCCATGAAACATAGGAATGGGGTCTGGTGCGAACAATAGAACAACTGAGTCGGAGTTGAAGTTGAAATCTAAGTTAGTAACTGTCGATCTGATGTCCAGAAGTGCTTGGCGGTCATATGTGATAATAGTATGAACTTTCTGGACAAAAAAAGTTAAGATTTAACAAGAAAGAAAATCAGGTCTAGAGTAAATAAACCATTCCTGGTGAACAATCAAACCATTGGGCTACAGTAGTTCTATGGTTTCAATGTTAAGGTTTCTAATGCACTTGTGGACCTGTTGGTTTGTGACCGAGAGAAAGAGACGCATGGTGCATGGATGTTATAAATGCCCTGGTGTAATTGAGGCCAGAAGTAACTGAAAATGAGGTCCATTTTTAGCTGTTGACAGGGCAGAAGTAGTAACACGGACATTGCCTGTGTGATATTCTGACATTGTTGTTGGATTATTTGTATGCCCTCACTGCCCATTCATACAGTGCAAAGGCTCAATGCAAGTCAAATCTGAAGGTAGGAGAAGTTATTGTACTTGGTGATTTTTCTGAGAACTACAAGTTTGTTGTCTAGGATGAGGTCCAAAGCTATCACAGGAACCAGCAATCATGTACCCTACACCCAGTTGAACTGTATATATTTGAACTGTTATTTAACTAGGCAAGTCAGTCAACAACAAATCATTTACAATGATGGCCTGAGAACAGTTGATTAACTGCCGTGTTCAGGGACAGAACAGATTTGTACCTTGTCAGCTCAGGGATTTGATCTAGCAAATGTTCAGTTACTGGCCCAACACTCTAACCACTAGGCTACCACTAGGCTACCTAGCCCCCTGTACTAGAGGTTAAATCACCAGATCAATTAAGATTCACGGTTTTGTTTCTGACGACCTGTCTCATGATGTAAGTTTTGTATACCTCTGGCATGACTATGGTTATGGACTATGTTGAGAAGAATGTGTAAATGAATGGGATTCTACAAATGTTCCCTATTTCAGTGATGGCTGTGCTAGACAGTACAATAATTGAAAAGATTTCATCAATTTGTGCCACCATGAGCGTGATTTTGGTGTGAAGTGCCTCTGGTCTTTTTATGCTACAAGCCATGGAAAATCCCCATGTGATGGGATAGGAGAAACAATAAAAACATCTTACAGGAAGACCAAGCCTCCAACAACCTCTGCAAAATCCAATTCTTCAAAGTGTTATTCATAGGACACCGGACAGGGGAAATTGGCGCAGCCACTGAGTGAAGAATATGCGAACACAAGAATTGCCAGGAATCCACAGCTTCTATCACTTTGCTTCACTTTCTAAAAGCCTCATAGGTGCAAAGAGAGGTTCCAGCGACACAGATTATGCCAGTAAGTTAGACATTGACCTGAATGTCATGATATAGGCCGTGTCTACACTTGATGGGTCCCTGAGAAACCCATAGATGAGCTAACAATGGTGAATGGGCAAGCATCTGCTTTTCTAGTTTGCTGCCATGATGATGATTACTGGATTTGAATTGTGGATGCTGTTTGTGATAAATAGAAGATGGTCAAATGAATATAATGGAGAATGAGTAGTTCTCAGTGCAGTTTTCTTTTTATATAATTTTTCTCTGAAAATGTTTCTAGCTTTCTCTCTATATGCATAAATCAGATTAAGTTTTGAAATAATATTTAGGGAGGGAAAATTATTCACACTTTTCACCTAATAGCAGGAGCAGCATCATCAGGTTGTATGATGGGCCATAAACCTAGCCACTTCAATTACACATTTCTCTGAACAGGAAGGAGAAAACACCACCAGATTCACAGGGAATACATTATAAAAGGACGAAGAATCAATATTCCAAGACACAGCTCCATACTACTTGTCAGACATAGATAACTGATATTGTATACTGTTGGGGTGGGGTGTGGGGGGATCTGAGCGTGGCTTTTGACAATTTAATTGGTTTCCTCATGCCTTACTCAATGGAATAGGAAGAAGTGTGGTCCAAATGAGATGTTGGGTACTATATTTATTGAATAGAATGTGAATCCTATTAATAAAAAAAATGCCAATTTGGATGCAATCAATTAGCTTAAATTTATAAGAAATTATGTTGGAGGATATTCGTACAGCCAAAATCTCAACCAGATACAAACTTTTTCCTTAACCCAAGACACTTTGCAAACATGTTTAATCCAAATACTAGACAGGTTTGAACTATTTATATGTCAGGAGTATGAGTAACAACATAAACCTGAATCTCATGATATGTCATAATAAAGGCCGGTTCTACACTTGATACTTACATGCGACTTCTGCTATGAGAATAGGAAGATCAGATTGAAAAGACAGGTTGCATTGTGGTCTGATTGTGTTCAGGTGTTCAGGGATGCATTGCGTATCAATTTCTCCTCAGTCTAGACGCAATCAGGCTACCAAAAGTGCATACAGTTAGTGATGTCACCAGCACTCCGCCCACAAGTCTCCAGAAAATGTGTGTGGTTTTGGGACCGAGAGGCACCTTTTAGAAGGTTGGAGGAAATGTGTGGGGAAGGTTTTTGATGGCTAGCTACGTAGGTTAGCTATTGCCATCAAGTTGTTGTGTTATCATATTTAGCCTATTCCATTGTTTTCAGAATGAATGTTTCACTTGAAAATAGTCTAAAGTTAATATTTGGTCCGTGTCTGATCTCTGTGCCTTATTAATTCTAGAAAAGTAAGAATGATTATGAGAGTTTGTGGTCGCACGGCGATTAATTGCTGGATGTTGCATATCGCATATGGCAATTCGTTTTCAGCAGTCTGTTTTTTCACCCCTGGTCTGATTGAATGAACACAATACGCAAAATACGGGACTACGCTTAGCCCCTGTAGCATGGTGGTCGAAAATGATGTTTCATAAAGAAAGTATACATATTTTCCCCAGAGTCTGTGTCTGAGAAGACATTAGACATTTTTGGGGGGGTTTCTTTGTATGTTTTTCACTCTTCCCCCTATTTCCCTTTCGCTTTAAAATTCCAGTTTTCACCCCACCCAGCAGGTGGTGGTAGTGCACCATTAAAGGATGTAGTCTGCCGCAAAACCCCACCAACGAACAAGGTATTCAACTAACAGTGTTCCTAATCCCAGTAGGGCCGAAACCAAGAAAGGTGAAATCGATCGATCCCCGTCAGGGGAGGAGCTGATTTGTTGTAAATGACAGTAAAACATTCATATGATGACTATAACAATTGTTGGCAACTTCAATTCTTTCACATTTACTCATATAAAGTATATTTCAACACTGTCTGCTCAGGAAAATTTGCCTAACTGCTAAACTTGGATCCAATCGCACTCCCGTACATACTGTACCCCTCGTGATGAAGGCAGGCAATGGCCTGCTTCTATCTATGATGTAAACACCGCGTCTTGTGAAAACGAGATCTGCTGTCTGGTGAAGAGGAACAGATATAGCTACCTCCCAAAGACTGAAATAAAATACATATATTTTTTCTTAAAATATGCAGCATGCGATATGAATTGTCTTGATCGTATGAAGAGAACTAACTCCGTTGACCATTTAGACTATTAATTGAAAGCTTGCCTGGCCAGCAACTGTAAATATCAATTTGTGATTCATTAACAAGCTCTATGTCAGTGAATTACATTTTTGAATCATGTTTTGGCATGATTATGTGTTATTTCTAGTAACTAGCTGCATGCTTAAAAATGCATTCAATCATATACTCTGCATATAAACCCAAATAAAAGCATGTAGATTGAAAGATTGTGTGTGTGTGATGTTGCTAGAATGGAGGTTTCAAAACGACAGCTACATATGCATATTAGCCCATACATATGGCATAGCCTACACATAGCATACCGTGCAATACAATCTTCTCTGAAAAAGATAACCTGAGTATGATGTGTTTTCATATAGCAGCTGCCCAATACTGTGGTGGGCATGCATAATGTTGGATGCATTTGAATATAAAGTATGCAGAACAATAAAGAGCATGTAGATTTAAAGAAAAAGCAGTTGGGAAATTAATGTTTGAGTTGCAAATACTAAATGTTCAGTGAATGTGGGTATATTTAAGTGGTTTAAATTAAAATCAAATCAAATTTTATTTGTCACATACACATGGTTAGCAGATGTTAAGTGTAGCGAAATGCTTGTTAACTTTCCTACTGACCGAAAAGTTGATTTTGCCAAAATCGTGCCAATTCATTCATTATTCTACTAACTATGACTGAGACATGTTTTCCATAATGTACGTTTCATGCATATAAAGTGCCTTCGGAAAGTATTCAGACCCCTTGACTTTTTCTACATTTTGTTACGTTACAGCCTTAATCTAAAATGTATGAAATTGTTTTTTTCCCTCATCAATCTACACACAATACACAATAATGACAAAGCAAAAATTAAAAATAATACATTTACATTTCTTGAAGCACCTTTGGCAGCCATTACAGCATTGTGTCTTCTTGGGTATGAAACTACAAGCTTTTTACACCTGTATTTGGGGAATTTCTCCCATTCTTCTCCGCAGATCTGCCAGGTTGGATGGGGAGCGGTGCTGCACAGCTATTTTCACGTCTCTCCAGAGATGTTCGATCATGTTCAAGTCCGGGCTCTGGCTGGGCCCCTCAAGAATGTGCAGAGATTTGTCCCAAATGCATTGTCTTGGCTGTGTGCTTCGGGTCGTTGTCCTTTTGGAAGGTCAACATTCGCCCCAGTCTGAGGTCCTGAGTGCTCTGGAGTAGGTTCATCAAGCATCTTTCTGTAAGGTTTCAGAAATTAATACACCCCAGGGCTACTACAGTAGTTACCAGTGCTATTTATTTTATAAGCAAGGCCTTATTTTTTATTACAGCATTTTTGATGACTATCATTCGTATTCCATTGACCCAGCTCAATGTAACATCCATAGATTTAGGCTACTACATGATACTCAACTTTTCCCTAAACCCATCATGAGGTTGCTACAACCTAGCCGACAAATGAAAGTTTATAATGTAGTTGTACAGGTCGAGAGACAAATTGAAGTAATCAAGGTGTCAGAAAGGGGTGCATTCAATACCGCCTCGCACACTCTTGCCTACATATACAGTAGCTGATCTGGGGTGTATTCATTATTCCAAACAGTAACAAAAACAATCATTTCTATTGGACAATTTTAGGTAGGTGCATCTATGTTTGGTTTAAGAATTTAAGCACTTTCTTAGCAGCGGCATACAGTACAGCATCGACACTTTGCTAGTTATATAATTGCTTTTTGCATCTACACGCTCTCGTCCTCTCACCTTTTCCCTTCACTTATGGACTTCAGTGCAAAACACAACAGCTGTCTGTGACCAGGTGAAAAATACTCTCCAAGCCAAACCTTCATACCATAACCGCTACACAGCCTACATCATTGTCACCATATTAGCTAACGTCATAGTCAACATAGCTACTTGAACTAATGTGTCAGTAAACCTACACTCCAATCCATGTGTTCAATCATGCAGTACAGTGTACAGCAAGCAGTTTAGCAGTTACACCGGCAGGCCCGGTGGCAATAAATTAATCAAATCAATTGCTTACCTTAGGTTGGAAGAGTTGCTGTGTTGGATAGTCTTAGCCAGCTAGCTAACATAAATGGCATTCCTCTTTGTGTGTGTCAGGTTGTTGAGTAGGCTAAATTAGCTGCATTATGTAGCTAAGTAAGTGGAAGGGAAACTAAGAAGGAGAAGAAAATCTAATGACATTTAGCTATCCCCTTCTCTCTGCTACTTCTACTTAATTTGTAAAGAAATACATGTTTTCGTCTTTCTCTATCTTTAGAGTCAACAAAGTATCCTTCACTCATGCTGCCAAACATACCCTTGTAAAACTGACCGTCCTACAGATCCTCGACTTCGGCGATGTCTTTTACAAAATAGCCTCCAATACCCTACTCAATAAATTGGATGCAGTCTATCATAGTGCCATCCGTTTTGTCACCAAAGCCCCATATATTACCACTGCGACCTGTACGGTCTCATTGGCTGGTCCTCGCTTCATACTTGTCGCCAAACCCACTGGCTCCAGGTCATCTACAAGACCCTGCTAGGTAAAGTCCCCCCCTTATCTCAGCTCGCTAGTCACCATAGCAGCACCCACCTGTAGCACACGCTCCAGCAAGTATATCTCTCTGGTCACCCCCAAAACCAATTCTTCCTTTGGCCGCCTCTCCTTTAAGTTATCTGCTGCCAATGAATGGAACAAACTACAAAAATCTCTGAAACTAGAAACACTTATCTCCCTCACTAGCTTTAAGCACCAGCTGTCAGAGCAGCTCATAGATTACTGCACCTGTACATAGCCCATCTATAATTTAGCCCAAACAACTACCTCTTCCCCTACTGTATTTATTTATTTTGCTCCTTTGCACCCCATTATTTTATTTCTACTTTGCACATTCTTCCACTGCAAATCTACAATTCCAGTGTTTTACTTGCTATATTGTATTTACTTCGCCACCATGGCCTTTTTTTGCCGTTACCTCCTATCGTATATAGACTTATTTTTCTACTGTATTATTGACTGTATGGTTGTTTTTATTCCATGTGTAACTCTGTGTTGTTGTATGTGTCGAACTGCTTTGCTTTATCTTGGCCAGGTCACAATTGTAAATGAGAACTTGTTCTCAACTTGCCTACCTGGTTAAATAAAGGTGAAATAAAAATGTAAGTTCTGGGTGGCAGGATGGTAAGTTGGTGGTTGAAGATATCCCTCTAGTGGTGTGGGGGCTGTGCTTTGGCGAAGTGGGTGGGGTTATATCCTGCCTATTTCGCTCTGTCTGGGGGTATCGTCGGACGGGGCCACAGTGTCTCCAGACCACTCCTGTTTCAGCCTCCAGTATTTATGCTGCAAAAGTTTGTGTCGAGGGGCAAGGGTCAGTCTGTTATACCTGGAGTACTTCCCCTGTCTTAGCCGGTGTCCTGTGTGAATTTAAGTATGCTCTCTCTAATTCTCTCTCTTTTTCAATTCAATTCAAGGTGCTTTATTGACATGGGAAACATGTTAACATTGACAAAGCAAGTGAGGTAGATAATATACAAAAGTGAAATAAACAATAAAAAATAAACAGTAAACATTACACATACAGAAGTTTCAAAACAATGAAGACATTACAAATGTCATATTATGTATATTTACAGTGTTGTAACAATGTACAAATGGTTAAAGTAGACAAGGGCATAGATATGGGTTGTATTTACAATGTTCTTCACTGGTTGCCCTTTTCTTGTGGCAACAGGTCACAAATATTGCTGCTGTGATGGCACACTGTGGAATTTCATCAAAATTGGGTTTGTTTTCAAATTCTTTGGGGATCTGTGTAATCTCTCTCTTTCTTTCTCTCGGAGGACCTGAGCCCTAGGACCATGCCTCAGGACTACCTAGCCCGATGACTCCTTGCTGTCCCCAGTCCACCTGGTCATGCTGCTGCTCCAGTTTCAACTGTTCTGCCTGCGGCTATGGAACTCTGAGCTGTTCACTGGACGCGCTACTTATCCCAGACCTGCTGTTTTCAACTCTCTAGAGACAGCAGGAGCGGTAGAGATACTCTGAATGATCAGCTATGAAAAGCCAACTGACATTTACTCTTGAGGTGCTGACCCTCTACAACCACTGTGATATATTATTATTTGACCTTGCTGGTCATCTATCAACATTTGAACATCTTACGTAGAATGTATGCACACATGACTGTAAGTCGCTTTGGATAAAAGCGTCTGCTAAATGGCATATATTATTATTATTATTATTATTGGCCATGTTCTGTTATAATCTCCAGCCAGAAGAGGACTGGCCACCCCTCATAGCCTGGTTCCTCTCTAGATTTCTTCCTAGGCAGTTTTTCCGAGCCAACGTGCTTCTACACCTGCAGTGCTTGCTGCTTGGGGTTTTAGGCTGGGTTTCTGTACAGCACTTTGTGACATCAGCTGATGTAAGAAAGGCTTGAAAATACATTTGATTGATGGTGCATTTGTGTAACTCTTTATTTTAGGACCCATGATAAATCTTTTCAGCCTCCTTAAGGGGGAATTGTCGTGCCCTCTTCATGACTGTATGCTTGACCCTCCATTTCCTGTAGTCCATAATCAGCTCTTTCGTCTTACTGACGTTGAGGGAGAGGTTGTTGTCCTGACACCACACTGCCAGGTCTCTGACCTCCTCCCTATAGGCTGTCTCATCGTCGTCGGTGATCAGGACTACCACAGTCAGCAAACATAATGATGGTGTTGGAGTTGTGCGCGGCCACCCAGTCGTTAGTAAACTAGGACTACAGGAGGGGCCTGAGCACACACCTCTGATGGGCCAGTGTTGAGTGTGGTGGATGTATTGTTTGCATACCCTCAACACCTGGAGGCGGCCCGTCAGGAAGTTCAGGATCCAGTTGCAGAGGGAGATGCTTTGTCCCAGGGTCCTAAGCTTAGTGATGAGCTTGGAGGGCCATATGGTGTTGAACCCTGAGCTGTAGGCAGTGAAGAGTATTCTCACATACAGTGCCTTGTGAAGGTATTCACCCCTCTTGGCATTTTTCCTATTTTGTTTTCTTACAACCTGGAATTAAAATGGAGTTTTGAGGGGTTTGTATCATTTGATTTACACAATATGCTTACCACTTTGAAGATGCAAAATATTTTTTATTGTGAACAAACAAGAAAAAAAACAGAACTTGAGTGTGCATAACTATTCACCCCCCGAAGTCAATACTTTGTAGAGCCACCTTTTGCAGCAATTACAGCTGCAAGTCTCTTGGGGTATGTCTCTATAAGCTTGGCACATCAAGCCACTGGAATGTTTGTCCATTCTTCAAGGCAAAACTGCTCCAGCTCCTTCAAGTTGGATGGGTTTCGATGGTGTACAGCAATCTTTAAGTCATACCACCGATTCTCAATTGGATTGAGGTCTGGGCTTTGACTAGGCCATTCAAAGATATTTAATTGTTTTCCCTTCAACCACTCGAGTGTTGCTTTAGCAGTATGCTTAGGTTGTTATTTTCTTTAAGCAATGTATTTTTTCTGGCCACTCTTCTGTAAAGCCCAGCTCTGTGGAGTGTATGGCTTAAAGTGGTCCTATGGACAGATCCTCCAATCTCCACTGTGGAAGTTTGCAGCGACTTGAGGGTTATCTTTGTTGCCTCTCTGATTAACGCCCTCCTTGCCTGTTCTATAAGTTTTGGTGGGCAGCCCTCTCTTAGCAGGTTTGTTGTGCTGCCATATTCTTTCCATTTTTTTAATAATGGATTTAACGGTGCTGTGTGGGGTGTTCAAGGTTTCAGATATTTTTGAATAACCCAACCCTGATCTGTACTTCTCCACTACTTTGTCCCTGACCTGTTTGGAGAGTTCCTTGTTCTTCATTGTGCCTCTGGCTTGGTGGTGCCCCTTGCTTAGTGGTGTTTCAGAACAGGTGTATATGTGGCACACAGGTGGATTTTATTTAACTAATTATGTGACTACTGAAGGTAATTGGTTGCACCAGATGTAGGTGATTCAACTATCAACTATTTTATGTATGTCCATTCGATGAAATCCAAATAAAAATCCACTTAAATTACAGGTTGTAATGCAACAAAATAGGAAAAATGGCAAGTGGGATGAATAATTTTACACTGTAAGGGTTCCTCTTGTCCAGATGGGGGAGTGCAGTGTATATCCGTTGAGGCAGTATGCGAATTAGAGTGAGTCCAGGGTGACCAGCCTTTTAAAGCATCTCCTGTCTACAGATGTGTGTGTTACAGGACCACAGTCATTTAGAGAGGTTACCTTTGTGTTCTTGGGCACAGGGACTATGGTTGTCTTCTTGAAACATGTAGGTATTACAGACTGGGTCAGGGAGAGGTTGAAAATGCCAATGAAGACACTTGCCATCTGGTCAGCGCATGCTCTGAGTATGCATCCTGGTAATCTGTCTGGCCCTGCGGTCTTGTGAATTTTTACCTGTTTAAAGGTCTTACTCACATCGGTTAAGGAGTGCGTGATCACACAGTTGTCTGTAACAGCTGGTGCTCTCACACATGGTTCAGTGTTGCTTGACTCGAAGCGAGCATAGAAGGCACTTAGCTTGTCTAAAGAGTGGTGTTGAGGCTACATAGACCATTGCAAAAAAGTGGGTTTTAATCAGTTATTTGGTGATGTGAATATATTTAGTATCGTTTCACGATTTACATTTTTCTGGAATTCACTGAGTAGGATGGTCCTCCCCTTCCTCTGAGGAGCCTCCACTGCTAGTTACACAGCTTGTGTCTGATAGGCAGAGGTTGATATGAAGAAATGAAATCTCGCGTCTTGTGACGGCCGGCCGCCCAACAACCTGCCCGCTCGACCCTATCCCCTCCTCTCTTCTCCAGACCATTTCCGGAGACCTTCTCCCTTACCTCACCTCGCTCATCAACTTATCCCTGACCGCTGGCTACGTCCCTTCCGTCTTCAAGAGAGCGAGAGTTTCACCCCTTCTGAAAAAACCTACACTCGATCCCTCCGATGTCAACAACTACAGACCAGTATCCCTTCTTTCTTTTCTCTCCAAAACTCTTGAACATGCCGTCCTTGGTCAGCTCTCCCGCTATCTCTCTCAGAATGACCTTCTTGATCCAAATCAGTCAGGTTTCAAGACTAGTCATTCAACTGAGACTGCTCTTCTCTGTATCACGGAGGCGCTCCGCACCGCTAAAGCTAACTCTCTCTCCTCTGCTCTCATCCTTCTAGACCTATCGGCTGCCTTCGATACTGTGAACCATCAGATCCTCCTCTCCACCCTCTCCGAGTTGGGCATCTCCGGCGTGGCCCACGCTTGGATTGCGTCCTACCTGACAGGTCGCTCCTACCAGGTGGCATGGCGAGAATCTGTCTCCTCACCACGCGCTCTCACCACTGGTGTCCCCCAGGGCTCTGTTCTAGGCCCTCTCCTATTCTCGCTATACACCAAGTCACTTGGCTCTGTCATAACCTCACATGGTCTCTCCTATCATTGCTATGCAGACGACACACAATTAATCTTCTCCTTTCCCCCTTCTGATGACCAGGTGGCGAATCGCATCTCTGCATGTCTGGCAGACATATCAGTGTGGATGACGGATCACCATCTCAAGCTGAACTTCGGCAAGACGGAGCTGCTCTTCCTCCCGTTCCATGATCTCGCCATCACGGTTGACAACTCCATTGTGTCCTCCTCCCAGAGCGCTAAGAACCTTGGCGTGATCCTGGACAACACCCTGTCGTTCTCAACTAACATCAAGGCGGTGGCCCGTTCCTGTAGGTTCATGCTCTACAACATCCGCAGAGTACGACCCTGCCTCACACAGGAAGCGGCGCAGGTCCTAATCCAGGCACTTGTCATCTCCCGTCTGGATTACTGCAACTCGCTGTTGGCTGGGCTCCCTGCCTGTGCCATTAAACCCCTACAACTCATCCAGAACGCCGCAGCCCGTCTAGTGTTCAACCTTCCCAAGTTCTCTCACGTCACCCCGCTCCTCCGCTCTCTCCACTGGCTTCCAGTTGAAGCTCGCATCCGCTACAAGACCATGGTGCTTGCCTACGGAGCTGTGAGGGGAACGGCACCTCAGTACCTCCAGGCTCTGATCAGGCCCTACACCCAAATAAGGGCACTGCGTTCATCCACCTCTGGCCTGCTCGCCTCCCTACCACTGAGGAAGTACAGTTCCCGCTCAGCTCAGTCAAAACTGTTCGCTGCTCTGGCTCCCCAATGGTGGAACAAACTCCCTCACGACGCCAGGACAGCGGAGTCAATCACCACCTTCCGGAGACACCTGAAACCCCACCTCTTTAAGGAATACCTAGGATAGGATAAAGTAATCCTTCTCACCCCCCCTTAAAATATTTAGATGCACTATTGTAAAGTGGCTGTTCCACTGGATGTCATAAGGTGAATGCACCAATTTGTAAGTCGCTCTGGATAAGAGCGTCTGCTAAATGACTTAAATGTAAATGTAATGTAAATGTAAATAACTATCACAGAAATGTAATCATCTTTGGTCGCCGAATCAAATATTGAACAATGTTGTGGTTTAAAACATGTGTAATAATAACAGGACAATAAACAGCCAATAGCCTACTATCATTGTACACTTAGCCCAGGATTTAGTATGATAATTTGGACTGAAAATCACCATACTGTTCTAATTTGAAATCTTCTAAAGTGTTGACCACCCAAGAAGTCAGCAATTGTCATCCAGTTTCATAAGCCTACCACTTTTAGCTTTGATGAGTGGTCTTGGCCATTGTGGAGAGGTTGGAGTCTGTTTGATTGAGTGTGTGGACAGGTGTCTTTTTATAAAGGTATCGAGTTCAAACAGGTGCAGTTATTACAGGTAATGAGTGGAGAACAGGGGGGCTTCTTAAAGAAAATCTAACAGGTCTGTGAGAGCCGGAATTCTGGTTGGTAGGTGATCAAATACTTATGTCATGCAATAAAATGCAAATTAATTACTTAAAAATCATACAATGTGATTTTCTGATTTTTGTTTTAGATTCCATCTCTCACAGTTGAAGTGTACCTATGATAAAACAAATACAGACCTCTACATGCTTTGTAAGTAGGAAAACCTGCAAAATCAGCAGTGTATCAAATACTTGTTCTCCCCACTGTATATGAAACTACTTGATTAATCGATAGTTCCATTCTCCCCAAAATCTTCTTGTAAGATCCCCTCAAATGCCAGTTGGATTAGTTGAGCTTTCCTCAGGTGTACTGTAGCATGCTTCTTCTGTGCTGATTGAACACGTTTGTCAAAGTGGAAAATTAGTTCTCACATGTAGCTGTGGATGCCCCAATCATGACCACTATGATTTCATTCTGAATATCGTGTGGCGTGTATGTGGCATTGTGGGGTATGGTGCTAAACACATTAGCAAGTTCTTTGTCTTTTCGGAGAGTATATTTCATCATAGACAGAAAAAGTCCACTGACTCTATCGCGCCCAATGTCCCCCTCTGGTTGCTGATTTGAAACGAGGAACTCAATAATGTCCACATTGGCTGACACACCAATGTTCCCATAGCACTTTGAACTTGTTTTTATTTCCACAGTGCAATACATTTCAAATGCTCTTTGCTTGATGCGTGCCTAGCGAATTGTTTGGTACTATCAATAGCATGTTTCCAGTTAGAATACCCATCATGGATGCAAGCCTTGTCTGCATTAGCATTGGACCTAACACAGAAATTTCGCCATGAGAAATAAAATGCTGCTTCTGCAGTAACCGAGTGTTCGAGCCATTCTCTTCCTATGAACCAGCTGGGGTAGGATTCTAGGCTGACCTGGGCTGGCTCCTCTGTTCCAAGATCAGCAAGAAAAGTTGGAGGTGGAGGGGGCTGTGGAGCCATTATCCTGTTGCCACTGGACTTGGTGGTGGCCTCAGCAGTGGTGTAAAGTACTAAAATAAAAATACTTTAAAGTACTACTTAAGTAGTTTTTGGGGTATATGTACTTTACTTCACTATTTATATTTTTTACAACTTTTAATTTTACATTCATACATTCATAAAGAAAATAATTTCCCCTGACACCCAAAAGTACTTTTTACATGTTGATTGCTTATCAGGACAGGAAAACGGTCTAATTCACACACTTAAAGAGTAAATCCCTGGTCATTCATATTGCATCTGATCTGGCGGACTCAATAAACACAAATGCTTTGTTTGTAAATGATGTCTGAGTATTGGAGTGTGCCTGTCACTATCTGTAAATTTAAAAACAAAAAAATTGTGCCATCTGATTGCTTAATATAAGGAATTTGAAATGATTTATACTTTTACTTTTATTACTTAAGTATATTTTAGAAATTACATTTACTTTTGATACTTACAGTTGAAGTCAGAAGTTTACATACACCTTAGCCAAAAACATTTCAACTTAAAGTTTTTCACAATTTCTGACATTTAACCCTAGTAAAATGTCCATGTCTTAGATCAGTTAGGATCACCAATTTATTTTAAGAATGTGAAATGTCAGAATAATAGTAGAGAGAATGATTTATTCCAGCTTTTATTTCTTTCATCACATTCCCAGTGGGTCAGCAGTTTGCATACACTCAATTAGTATTTGGTAGCATTGCCTTTAAATTCCTTAATTTGGATCAAATGTTTCGGGTAGCCTTCCACAAGCTTCCCACAAGTCTGGTTCATCATTGGGAGCAATTTCCAAACGCCTGAAGGTACCATGTTCATCTGTACAAAAGCAAGTATAAGTATAAATGAACATACAGATGAACATACTTCAGTGTAAGAAGAGCAAATCCATCCCAGAACAACAGCAAAGGACCTTGTGAAGATGCTGGAGAAAACAGGTACAAAAGTATCTATATCCACAGTAAAACGAGTCCTATATCATCATAACCTGAACGGCCGCTCAGCAAGGAAGAAGCCACTGCTCCAAAACCGCCATATAAAAGCCAGACTACGGTTTGCAACTGCACATTGGGACAAAGATCGTACTTTTTGGAGAAATGTCCTCTGGTCTGATGAAACAAAAATACAACTGTTTGGCCATAATGACCATCGTTATGTTTGGAGGAAAAAGGGGGAGGCTTGCAAGCCGATGAATACCATTCCAACCGTGAAGCACGGGGGTGGCAGCATCATGTTGTGGCGGTGCTTTGCTGCAGGAGGGACTGGTGGACTTCAAAAAATATGTCATCATGAGGAAGGAAAATTATGTGAATATATTGAAGCAACATCTCAAGACATTAGTCAGGAAGTTAAAGCTTGGTTACAAATGGGTCTTCCAAATGGACAATGACCCCAAGTATACTTCCAGAGTTGTGGTAAAATGGCTTAAGGACAACAAAGTCAAGGTAATGGAGTGGCCACCACAAAGTCCTGACCTCAATCCTATAGAAGATTTGTGAGCAGAACTGAAAAAAGTGTGTGTGAGCAAGGAGGCCTACAAACCTGACTTAGTTACACCAGTTCTGTCAGGAGGAATGGGACAAAATTCACCCAACTTATTGTGGGAAGCTTGTGGAAGGCTACCCGAAACATTTGACCCAAGTTAAACAATTTAAAGGCAATGCTACTGAATTCAAATTGAGTGTATGTAAACTTCTGACCCACTGGGAATGTGATGAAAGAAATAAAAGCTGAAATAAATAATTCTCTCTACTATTATTCTGACATTTCACATTCTTAAAATAAAGTGGTGTTCCTAAGACAGGAAATTCTTACTAGGATTAAATGTCAGAAATTGTGAAAAACTGAGTAAAAATGTATTTGGCTTAGGTGTATGTAAACTTCTGAGACTTCAACTGTATATGTAAAAACAAATATATTTTTACTTTTACTCAAGTATGACAATTTGGTACCTTTTCCACAACTGTGCCCCGGTGGTTTGATGCTGCTGCTGCTCATCACTCTCCTTATCCTTTGGCTTTATTTGGGTACTTTGGCAAAGCAAATTTATAATTTCCATTGTGGCAGATTAGCTGGTTTGAGCTAGCTAAATAGGCTAAGGCTAACACTTTCTACAGCTAGCTAAAAAGCTAACTAAACTCTGTAGTGGTGGGGTATGAGGAGGGGGATGAGTGAAGCAATGATAAACTTGACCCTGGCTTTATAAATCAAAATCAAATTTCAAAGGTTGAGGTGTATCACATTATTTACTTAGCCTACCACAGATGAGAAACATTTTTTTCTACTTTTTATGGAAACCCAAAGGAGTCATACCTAACCACCCCATTGGCTTTTCATAGCCCCCCTACACACACTGCGGTGCTCTCTGTCCATTGTGCTGACACAGTGAAGCGGAGATACAGATTTTGCGCCAACCTGTCACTCAATCATTCAAACAATCATATTTGTATAGGGACATAAAACTAAAACTGAAGGGGCTAAGCTGCCTTTTGCCCCCTCATGGAGCTGGGCCCAACACATATATGCATATTGGCCTATATACACTGTGTACAACACATTATGGACACCTGCCCTTTCCATGACATAGACTGACCAGGTGAATCCAGGTGAAATTGGTGGTCACTTGTTAAATCCACTTCAACCAGTGTAGATGAAGGGGAGGAGACAGGTTAAAGAATGATTTTTAAGCCTTGAGACAATTTAGACAAGGATTGTGTATGTGTGCCATTGTAACAGTATAGTCCCCTCGCCCATACCCGGGCGCGAACCAGGGACCTTCTGCACACATCAACCACAGTCACCCACGAAGCATCGTTACCAAGCATCGTTACCCAAGGGGAACTACTACTTCAAGGTCTCAGAGCAAGTGACGTAACTGATTGAAATGCTATTTAGCGCACACCGCTAACTAAGCTAGCCGTTTCACATCCATTACACTCACCCCCCTTTTGACCTTCCTCCTTTTTCCGCAGCAACCAGTAATCCGGGTCAACAGCATCAATGTAACAGTATAATTTTAAACCGTCCCCTCGCCCATACCCGGGCGCGAACCAGGGACCTTCTGCACACATCAACAACAGTCACCCTCGAAGCATCGTTACCCATCGCTCCACAAAAGCCGCGGCTCTTCCAGAGCAAGGGGAACTACTACTTCAAGGTCTCAGAGCAAGTGACGTAACTGATTGAAACGCTATTTAGCGCACACCGCTAACTAAGCTAGCCGTTTCACATCCGTTACACCATTTCGATTGTTATTGGACAAGACAAAATATTTAAGTGCCTTTGAACGGGGTATGGTAGTAGGTGCCAGGCGCACCGGTTTGTGTCAAGAACTGCAACACTGCTGGGTTTTTCACCCTTAATGGTTTCCTTTGTGTATCAAGAATGGTCCACCACCCACAGGACATTCAGCCAACTTGATACAACTGTGGGAAGCATTGGAGTCAACATGGATTAGCATCCCTGTGGAACACCTTCGACACTTTGTAGAGTCCATGCCCTAACGAATTGAGGCTGTTCTTAATGTTTTGTACACTCAGTGTATCTATAATTCAGACATAGCAAAAACATTTATTGAAATAAAATATATTACACTGAACAAAAATCTAAATTCAACATGTAAAGTGTTGGTCGCATTTTTCATGAGCTGAAATAATATATTTTCCATATGCACAAAACACTTATTCCGCACAAATTTGTTTACATCCCTGCTAGTGAATATTCCTGTCTGTAATAAAGCCCTTTTATGGGGGAAAACTCATTCAGATTGTCTGGGCCTGGCTCCACAGTGGGTGGGTCTGTGCCTTCCCAGGCCCACGCATGGTTGCACCCCTGCCCAGTCATAAGAAATCCATAGATTAGGGCCTAATTCATTTATTTCAATTGACTGATTTCCTTATATGAACTGTAACTCAGTAAAATCTTTGAAACTGTTGCATTTATATTTTTGTTCATTATACAATATATGTATACATTTGTGAGTGGGGAAAAATGTACAACATTTACATGTACATCAGTGTTGTTGGATTGATTTACATGTTATTTGGAAATACATGGATAAAGGGTACAAATTACATAACGTTTATAATGCTTAACATCATTTCTAATGTGTGTCATCATGAAGTTGTTACTTTGTTTCAACTACTATACAACTTCCATATTATTATATCCGGGAATTTTATTCTGGATGATTTATAGTTTCTTTATTTCCCTGCGCAATTTAACTGTCGTTCGACCTTTTTTTTCCACTCTGCCCAGAATAATTTTGATATAACTAGCAGGCGTTGCAATTTCGGAATCTGTCCTTGTATGATGGCGGACGAAAATTTCCACTGGAGAAACCGCAACGCATAGCCTACCCTGAATACGGAAAAAAATGAAAAAATAAAACTAATAAACCGAGCCCGGACGGACTGTAGCCTACACCTTCGTCAAAACAATCGGGCTCATTCCGGAAGATGTCAAGGTTGCAAGCTCGGAAATAAAGCTGTTTTGATTTTGATCATTTGAGAATGAATACCGGTAACTCATTTGATTTCAAAGCGTTATTTGTACAGTCACCTCTTGTGGATGAGGAGGATTTTGGAGCTCGAGCAAGCCTACTCGCATGAGCTGCATCATTTTGGGAGGTAGTCAAACCATTCTTTTTCGTTTTTTCTGATTTAGAAATCCTGAATTAAAAAAATGTGTACAGGCCGCGGTTGCTGATAGTTCACTCGACTCGCTCTTCATAATGACTGAGGGTGTCTGTTTTCAAGCTAATGCATGTTTGGTGAGCATTTATCAAAAGCAATGGTGTGCTGGCTTTAGTTTCAGTCACAAATTATCTGTGATTTTAGACAGCGATTTCGAATAAAGTTTTCGAGTAAAACTCAGCTGTCTGCACTGGCTAATTAACCCAGTGGTCGATTGTAACTGATGAATTGTAGCTTTGGAAGCGTGTTGGAAGTTAAAGCAGTGAAGGACGAGGAGGAACAGTCTGAAAACAACCTTGCAGCCAGCCATGTTTTGTGAAATTTGCTTCAATTTTCTCTCACATTCCATAATCATATCAATTGAGTCGTGACAGTGTTTGTTGTGATAAAGCGTAGGCTATTTGGTTCAATCGGTCGACATGAAGACAATGTTTCCAATTTCGAATATATAATTTCTACTTCTGTTTTCGAAAACGGGGTAGGATTTTAATTCATTTCATTCTGAAATTGGCGACACCTGTCGGTAGTTATTTTGTGAAATTAAGAAATTCCAATTAATTTGTCGTTTTAAACATTTTATTGTAACCTTCGTTTTTAAAAACATTTTGTGACATTCATTTTCGTTAATTTCGAAGCACTTTTTGAAAAGTAAGCTGCATTGGTAGCCTATGATTACGACCTTTGACCGTATGAACGTTTGCAGTATGAACGATCTTCTTTTTTACTATTATTGTAGAGCATAATTGGTAGATTGCACGAGCTGCTGTTTGAGTGCATGTAAAAAAGAGAAACTGTTTGATACATTGCATATGGCCTCAGTCTTGAACCAGATTCGTTCTATCATTATGCGCTCTTTGATGTTGAATATGACAAACTAGGAGTAGCCTAGGCCACAGTTTGAATCAGGGTGTGTCAACTCCAATGACGTTTAAACCAAAAGTTTGAACTACTATATAGTTTTTGTAAATTTCAATAGTGACTATGTCCTTAATTTAAATAGCTTACCAATTCGCAGCATCATACTTAAAATAAACTATATAGACTGTCTTACTCCATTAACCCAAGATCTTGACCGTATTAATCCATTGTTGATGTAGGCTATAGCCTACAAACAATGTAGGCTGTAGCATCACAATCTGTTTTAGAACTAATGTCAATCTAAAAGTAGACTGTTAACCTTTGTTTCCACAGTTTAGATGCATTTGAGTGTTCATATTTACCCAGTCCTATCAAGCTTTAACAAAGTGGCAGGCAGGGTCTGGCTTTTGAAAGGGTAGATTGTGGCCTTGATACTACTAACATCCTCTCTGATGTTGATTGTAATTGTGAGAAAGTGTTTTTGGTAGGCTACCGATATAGTAACAATCAGCCTAATCTTTAGGCTGGGTGTGCCTTTCCATAGTATTAAAGAAATGATGACATCTAAGCTCCTAGATGTAGATTGGAAGAGAGGGTAAAGAGATGTGGCAACAACACTGTAATGTAAGAGCTTCTGGATGTCACCCATGCTGACATTCTTATATAAGAATTCCATTTGCAATATACAATAGAATTGTGCTGTTTGAAAGGTCAAGGTTGCCCATCTTGAATTAGTTTTATGTGTTTTGAGAAAGTATATAAAGCAAATTCGTGTCATGTTCTGCTCGAATGATGAAATATGGTTAACAAGGAATACACCGGACTTGTGTCTAAACTTTGGAAATAAAACAAACACTGCCCAAATCAAAGGGAGCAGTATAGAAAGGAGGACCAATGCAGAGGATGACAGTCGGCACATTTTAGGAACAGGAAATACAATCACAAGCAATTTCTCTTCTGTTTTACATTAATCTTGTGGACACTAAACAATTTCCCAAATAGGATGGTTTGTCTATGTAAGTAGATCTGAGGGAGCCATTTTAGTTTGGTCATTTTGGCACTCACCTTCAGAACTGGACTGTGAATTTTGAAGTGTTGGTGGAAATGTTGTACTTTGCATGCTGAACCTGAACCCTGACCTTTTCCCTCCACATTCAATCTAATACAAAATGCTGTCTATGAATTACATCAGGAAATTCCAGGTTTTTAATTGAAGAGAATGAATGTTATGAATGACAGGAATATTATTATTATTAAACTTCAGAGCAGCCAGGTAATGAAAATCATTTAGGATTTGTTGTGGTGTGAGGTTGCATTAAAGTGAAAGGGACCTTTTTATAGACCAACAACATGCAACTTGAATTGTACATTTTGATGGTGTTCTGTGCTTCATATATAGTATATGTTAATACATATTAGTTTGTGGAACGTATTCTCAAATGTTTTAACTAATAGACCTAAACTATTTACCCACCCAGGTGACAGACACTGTGGCTTGTGGGATCTTGGTAGAAGGGAGACACAGGACTGTGCAAGACAGCTGTTTGCACCAAGAGGTACTGTAGGGTGTAATGGTCTGCTTGTGAAACCCAAAATATCTGCTTCCCCAATTTAAACAAAACAACTCAATAGGTCTGTAGAGAGATGGAGACCAAACCCTGTTGTCAGTTCATAACAATTAATGAAATCTTGACCATCTTTTACTAGCTAGAACTTGGTGTCATTTACTTTTGTCTAGAGTGCAGTCCAAACTTTATGTAGGCATAGCTGTGTTTTTAGGAGGCCTTGTTGCAATGTAGGTAGGTGTAATCCTTCCTTCTGAGCATTTGGATGTTCTTGCTGAGAGCTACGACAGCTTAGCAATTACAGTTGCTAGTAACTTTTTTCTTTCTTCGTTGTTGGCCAGGTAAACGTTGGCATCTCTCCAAATCTCCCAGACGCATCAGCAGTTACCTACCTTTTATGAGCATAGTTGTCCAGATAAGTCTCTGAAAATGACATCACTCGAGTTAGGGCCAGCAGGATAGTATTTCAGGTTTGGATGGCTACATGAAAGCGCTTTTGGCATTTTGTGAGTTTGTGTATTCTGTGCATATTTCCCCCTCTACTTAAAATGAACCTTATTGGTCTCATGAATAATTCATAAGGACACTCAATTTCTGCAGCAAAGATGAATTAAGGCCAGTCTGTACAGTGGTTTTATGCACATAGGAAGTGTGTGCTTTTTGTGTCAGGTTTCTAACGGTTTCAGGGCTCAGGTTGCCTTTCTAAAAATACTATTTTATAAAGATAATTTAATTTCTGTGGAACAGCGGGAAAGTCTCCTCTTGCGCTAATGAATCTATAAATCACAATGGAGCAGGTTTACCAGACCTGCCTCAGCCTGCACTGCAATTTAGATTTTCATAAAAAATGTAATCTGCCAGCGTACAAGGGCTTAGCGGCAGACCGGATGCCGCCCTGAATTTCTAATTTTAGGGCTGCTCTTTCAGGATTTATTTTTGTATAATTCAAGTCCGCTTTTCAAAATCTCTAGTTATTAAATTTTAATTCACAGCATTAACATATAAATTGAAAAGTTTTTATGGGGGTTTGGAGCGCATGTGGATGGAATTTTACGAGTTGACGCAGTTCTGTTTCCAGACCATTCCGGCTAATAGAAGGAAATGTTGGAGGGAGAGAAAAAAACGATTTTCCCATTTCTCTGCATTATTGCTTTTTTTATTTTTTTATCGTTGGTTGGAAGCCATCTTGAGAGAAATTTATTACACCGAGGGGGCTAGGAAAATGTGCTTTTGATTAAGGAGCGAGGGAAAGCATTCAGACTGAAATAGGTTTTGGTCATCCCTGTGGCTGACGATATTCTACTCACCACTGATACTCTTCTCTGCATAGCAGGAATATAGGGAACCAATGTATTGATTTTAATCACAGGAGGTTGGTGGCACCTTAATTGGGGAGGACGGGCTTGTGGTAATGGCTGGAGCGGAATGAATGTATTTGTATTTATTATGGATCCCCGTTAGTTCCTGCCAAGGCAGCAGCTACTCTTCCTGGAGTCCATGGTTTCTGTGTTTCATGCTATTCCATTCTCTCCAGACCAGACGTTATTATGAGCTGTCCTCCCCTCAGCAGCCTCCACTGATTTTAAATGTTTTTTTTATTCATACATATTCAACCAATTTCTATACTCTTGTTTCTCTTATTTTGTATCAGAATTGGTTTAGTAGTGCATCCTTTGTTCTGTTATTAGCCCATCATGCCTGTCCACGTTTAGCCTTCTATTTCAAGTATCTTGACCCATCTTGATGCAATGTTTCATTTATTTTTCCTCCAATGTTGACCTTTCCGACATCATTAGCATTGAGACTGATTAGCTTAGTAATGTAGTCTAGCACAAATATTATGTTTAATATCCATGCAATGACATTTAACAGCTGCCCTCAATCTTGAGGAAAGCAGGCGTCTATTTAAATGGGGATATTTCATGCTAAACCAGTGTCATAACATGCAGTCTCGTATACACACACTACACACTGCCTATTGCCTAAAGAAAGCCCTCCTATTGAATTGATGCTGCTTTGATCCGATGTGATATGACACGTTTTCAGAAGGATCTGGTGGAGTATTTTCCTATTTCATGGTTGATATGACAAACGGATCTGGTATAGTATATTCGACCAGATCCTTTGGAAAATGTGTTGTCAGCCATGAAATCTGAACATTTTAACCATGAAACAGGCATTTGAATAATTTATGAAATGGGAAAATCATCGTCTGTTTTCCTTTGTTGGTTGAACCAGTTGTGTGAAACAAGGTTAAAAAAACATTGACGGGAAAAATGTTTTGGTTGTCGTGCTTCAATTACCTGAAGTTGCAAGAGGTAAAGCTTCTGGGATCAATAAAAATGACAGATGGCAAGTTTCACATTTTCAATTTGATAGAAAGAATACAGCAAGCCATTTTGTTTGCAGGGAAATATACTAAGGTTAGGCTATACAAAATGGAAGCGTAATTATGGGTGCCAAAACGATTCATCAAGACTCTGAAAGATTTCAGCCTATTTAGAAGCATGAAGCAGTTGAATTGAAATAGGCAAATTCTTCAGACTTATATATCCGGTCGCTTCCCCTTTTCTCTTTTAATGTTGAATTGACCTTTTTGTCTACATTTTAGTAAAACCCGTTGTAATGGGCTACATTAATGCATGAGAAATGTGCTCAATATACAACCATTTGCTCATTGATTGATTTTCATCCATTTAAACCATAAGAGGGGAGTGGAGATCAATGATGCCTTCCCAGAATTCAGTTGTTCTTTAGTCAATGTCCATACATGCTATTTCCAGGCTGTTTTTGAAGTGTTGTGACACGGTGCTTTTGACATCTTGGAAGTAGGCCCATTTCAGATTCGGAGCATTGGATTATTTGGACACGTTCTGTGTTTTTCTTCCTGATCTCGATTGATTCTGGGAATGGTCAAATTCCATAATGTGAATAGCAAGATGTCTAAATCATCATAAAAAAAAGTCAAGATGTTTGGACTATCATGCCGTTGTAGTTATGTGATGTAATTATTTCAACAGTGAGGGAAGGGAAAACCTAAATTAGCCCCTACACGAGGCCTACAACTTTTTATTTATTTAACCCTTATTTTGACTAGGCAAGTCAGATAAGAGCAACTTCTTATTTACAATGATGGCCTACCAAAATACTTCCTGGGGGATTAAAAATATAGGACAAAACATGCATCACGACATAAAGAGAGACCTAAGATGACAACACAGCATGGTAGCATGACAACATGGTAGCAGCACAAAACATGGTACAAGCATTATTGGGCACAGACAACAGCACAAAGGGCAAGAAGGTAGAGACAACAATACAGGTGAAAATATCTGTATCTGTAGCTTGGTTTCCATCCAATAGGTGACAGATTTTCATGCGAAGCTTCTAAAATCAGCTTGAAGAAAAATCAGTATGTAACACTTTACTGCACACAATGTACTTTTTTTTGCCCGAATGAAAATCTTAAAGTTCAATGTGTTTTACATCACATTCTCAACTTGACTGATAGTTTTGCTATTTAACGCAATAGTTTTTGTGCCAAATGGGCCTACGCTGGTTTTGACACTTGCGCTTTAGCCAGCAGCTCGCACATACAGTGCAGGTAGGCTAGTATACATGCTGAGATTATTCTGGATAAGAGCGAGAACATTTTAATTTGTCAAATGGTGGTCAAGCATCGATCATCATGTCACCAGAATAAGGCCCTCAATTTTTATTGGAAAGGAGCATCAAGCTCATCACTGTGCATTTTCACCACCCTGTGAAGTTCATCATAACTTATTTCATCGGCAGCCTTAGTGGGAGGACCACACACCATATAATCGTGACTTCAAGTTTACTTCGAGATGATGGTTATTATATCAATATTTGTGCCATTTGTTGCATAATTAATTTAACAACCCAAAAAGATCCCACCATATCGAACTATCGGCATTTATAAAAATGTCCAGAAACCTGTTTCCGTCACAGCTGTTGTGGTGATACTGTATGACTCGTCTAAAAATGTGGCTGTGTGACCTTATGAGAGAAAGTGCATGAAATGGCATATTATTTTATAATGTAGCTTGTTTCTCAGAGGCTGCAAGATATATCTTCAGTTGATCCTATTTCATCCATGGTTGTTTTTTTGTTTTTTTCACCTTAAGTTATCACAAATTTGACCAGATGAATTGCATGATGATGATTCCAGCGCAGACGCAAACTAGTCTCAACTAGCCCAGTCTATTTATCAATAACTCATTCACATCGCTGCCGACCAAGCAGCACAGATTTAATGCCTACGTGTTCTAATTTTGTGAAAAAATGTATCACATTCTGCCATTTATGGTATGAAATCCAATCATGTCCAGCTCTGAGAGGGATTTCACATTTAGTATTTTTCTTCTTGGCTGATATTCCCCTCCATGTAGCTTCCTGCTTCCACTTGTTCCAGATAGGACTGTGTTTTTGTTTGAAATAAAGCTCTCGTCATAATTTCCAACACAACATGGCGCACAGCCGTGACACGGCTGCTGCTGAAATGAACACTCAGCCGTTCCCTTTGCTTCCCAAATTAGCTTTTACGGCCTCCAATCTGCCCAGGCGTGTTGAATTGAATTGGCCTCTTTTGAGGGAGATTAGAATTTCCAATGTTTCCATTGGCGGTTAGCTACTCTTTGCAGGCATCATTTTATTGAGTAGGCTAGATGTCAGGGGCGGTTAGTCATTTTACATTTATTCTAATGCTGTATGAGATTAGTATAGCCTCAGCCCATTAAACTGTTGAACCCATGCAGATATGAAAAACATGGCGGTTCTCCCACTGTCCATTTCTCTACCAGATCAGGAACACCATGACCAAGCAATGTAGACTAGATTTCAAAATGAGGGAAGTGCGGCATGAAACAATGGAGCATGAAACACATTTCAATTAGGCCTAATATTTGTTTAACAAAGTTTTATTTTTATGACATTGTAGTGTTGAACCAATGCCCTTTTCAATATGGCCAGCTCTGTTTTGAAGGAGCACTTGAGTAACCAATTGCCATCCAGCAATACTCCCTCCACAGCTTGGTCACCTAAATAGAAAGTTCTGCACAATTATTCATATTTAGGGTGACAAACTGCAGCTGCACATGTAACTCTGATCTGTTTTAATAATTAGCGCCAATGTCGGTCACTTATCGCTTCTAAGAAAAGGTGTGTTAAATATTATTAGTGAAATTCTCATCTTTCCACAAAAAAAATCAGTCCTCCCGGTTATAACTCTGTTTTGTTTGGTTGCATTTTATGCGTCCCCTCTTGAATGGAGTCCCCTCATAGTACTATGGTACTTACAGTAGAAGGCTGGGTCATTTGGATGTTTCTGAAATTGGAGCACCTGGGCACTATGGATGTATTGTCATCATAGGTCACCCATACACAATGAAGCACTGTGCTGTAGGGCTAATTATACATTATGATCATGCATATCTCCCATCTATTCCCCTGCTATTTTTGGCAAACTACATTGTCACGAGTCACCTATTTTTATTTATTTATTATTATTTTTTTAAACTTTTTTTTATTTTTATAGATACCAGATTTGGTATCCCTCTTGGTTAGAATAGACATTTTCATCTCAATAACAATAATGTCCATATGGAGACAATTTTTGAGAACCATAAAATGTCCCTTTCTGTTATTGGTACACCAGACTACAGCTCTCTCTCAGATGTATGTTGGTCAGGCATATGGAAATCCCAGTTTGTGGGTGTTACTGAGTGTCAAGTGCCTTGCCTTAGAGCTGTCTAAAAATAGTTTTTTCAGTGCTCGGTTGCCTTGATGTTGTCCCTTCATGTTGTATTTGAACTGCACCTGTTTCAAAGAAAAGCAGCTGTTTTTGGCGAGGTCGATTTAGTAAATCTGTATTGTTTGTTTCTCCTCTTTCCTGGCTGTCTGTTTCTCTCACACATTCACACACACACACACACACACACATATTCACACACACACACACACACACACACACACACACAGCCCTAGGAACGCTGGCCCTGAGTAGTAGGAGTCATGAGTGCTCAGGAGGTGCCTACCAATCCTGCGCAGGAGCAGGTTGACACTGGGGATGGAGTCCCAGATGGCCCCACCGCTACCCCGACGACCACCACCCTCGCTGTCCCGGTCACAATAAAGAAGGAGCCTGGCACGCAAGGGACCAGTAATGGGAAAGATGTGCCTGCCGAGATCTGCGTGGTCCTCGGTGGAGGAGGAAAGTCTCGCAATGACCAGACCCAGGGTATGACCCCTTAAACACATCACCTTCCACTCCACACACAATGTGCAGAATCATTTTGCATCACCCTCTGTGATGCAAAATTAGTTTTCACATTTTAAACCATGATGTAAAAGGGCTGACCCAAAACTAACAAACCCAGACTGTAGGAAAGAGGACCGCCTTTCAACACATGTTCCTGTCATTTTACCTTCTCCCTCTACATCTGCACTCTTCTACATGAGCTATCTCAGATGGAATGTACAGTATTCATACCCTTTGACTTATTCCACATTTTGTTGTTATAGCCTGAATTCAAAATGGATACTTTTTGGATATTATATATATATATATATTTTTTTTTTTTTTACATCTTCACACATTACTCCATAATGACAGCGAATACATGTTTAAAATGTCTGGTTTTTTGCAAATGTATTGAAAAAGGTCATTTCTGTATTTCAAAGTATTTACACCCCTGAGTCAATACTTTGTAGAAGCACCTATGGTGACGATTACAGCTTTGCACATCTGGATTTGGGGATTATTCTTCCTCGCAGATTTTCTCAAGCTCTTAAATTAGATGGAGAACGGCGGTGAACAGCAATCTTCAAGTCTTTCCACGGAATTAAAGTCTGGTCTTTGTCTGGGCCACTCGAGGACTTCCACATTCTTGTTCTGAAGCCATTCCAGCGTTGCTTTGGCTGTATGCTTGTTGGAATGTAAATCTTCGCCCCATTCTAAGGGTGTTTGCACTCTGAAGCAGGGTCTCAAAGGTTTTGTCTGTATTTGGCTCAATAGATTGCTCCCTATATCCTTACCAGTCTCCCAGTCCCTGCCATTGAAAAGCATCCACATAGCATGATGATGCCACCACCAGTGTTATAAAATATCTACGCGAAATTACTTTAAAGTCCTCTTAAGTAGTTTTTTGGGGTATCTGACCTTTACTAATTTTGACAACATTTACTTTACTATATATTACTACATTCCTAAAGAAAATAATGTACTTTTTACTCCTTACATTTTTCCTGACAGCCAAACACTTTGTGACATGAAAATGGTTCAATTCACACACTTATCAAGAGAACATCCCTGGTCATCTCTACTGCCTGTGATCTGGCTGACTCACTAAACACACATGCTTTGTTTGTAAATGATGTCTGAGTGTGTCCCTGGCTATCCATAAATAAAACACATGGTGATGTCTTGTTTGCTTAATATAAGGAATTTTAACTTTATTTATACATTTTAATACTTAAGTATACAGTACCAGTCAAAAGTTTGGACACCTATTCATTCAAGGGTTTTAATTAATTTTTTATTATTTTATACAATGTAGAATAATAGTGAAGACATCAAAACTATGAAATAACACATGGAATCATTTAGTAACCAAAAAAGTGTTCAACAAATCAAAATATATTTTAGATTCTTCAAAGTAGCCACCCTTTGCCTTGATGACAGCTTTGCACACTCTTGGCATTCAGCTTCATGAGGAATGCTTTTCCAACAGTCATGAAGGAGTTCCCACATATGCTCAGCACTTGTTGGCTGCTTTTCCTTCACTCTGTGGTCCAACTCATCCCAAACCATCTCAATTGGGTAGAGGTCGGGTGATTGTGGAGGCCAGGTCATCTGATGCAGCATTCCATCACTCTCCTTCTTGGTCAAATAGCTCTTAAACAGCCTGGAGTTGTTTTGGTTCATTGTCTGGTTAAAAAACAAATGATAGCCCCACTAAGCTCAAACCAGATGGGATGGTGTATCGCTGCAGAATGCTGTGGTAGCCATGCTGGTTAAGTGTGCCTTGAATTCTAAATAAATCACTGACAATGTTGCCAGCTAAGCACGATCACACCACCACCTCCATGCTTAATGGTGGGAACCACACATGCAGATATCATCCGTTCACCTACTCCACTTTTCACAAAGACAGGGCGGTTGGAACAAAAAATCTCAAATTTGGACTTGCAAAGGACAGATTTCCACTGGTCTAATGTTCATTGTTCATGTTTCTTGGCCCAAGCAAGTCTTTTCTTCTTATTGGTATCCTTTAGTAGTGGTTTCTTTGCAGCAATTAGACTATGAATAACTGATTCATGCAGTCTCCTCTGAACACTTGATGTTCTGTTACATGAACTCTGAAGCATTTATTTGGGCTGCAATATTGGATGCAGTTAACTCTAACTTATCCTCTACAGAAGGGTCTTCCTTTGCTGTGGCGGTCTTTAAGAGTCAGTTTCATTATAGCGCTTGATTGTTTATCGACTGCACTTCAAGAAACTTTCAAAGTTCTTGACATTTTCTGTATTGACTGACCTTCATGTCTTAAAGTATTGATTACTGTAATTTCTCTTTACTTATTTGAGCTGTTTTTGCCATAATATGGACTTGGTCTTTTTACCACATAGGGCTGTATTCTGTATACCATCCCTACCTTGTCACAACACAACTGATTGGCTCAAGAACGCATTAAAAAGAAAATGCATTTCACACATTAACATTTAATAAGGCACACCTGTTAATTGAAATGCATTCCAGGTGACTACCTCATGAAGCTGGTTGAGAGAATGCCAAGAGTGCAGAGCTGTCAACAAGGCAAAGGGTGGCTACTTTGAAGAATGTCAAATAAATCAAAATATATTTTAAAACTTTTTGGTTACTACATGATTCCATATGTGTTGATGTCTTCACTATTATTCTACAATGTAGAAAATATTTTTTTTTAAAACTTGAATGAGTACAGTAGGTGTGTCCAATCTTTTGACTGATAGTGTATTTGAGCAATTACATGTATTTTTGATTCTTAGGTATAGTAGACTTTTACTCTAGTATTTTACTTGGTGACTTTGACTTTTACTTGAGTAATTGCCTATTAAGGTATCTTTACCTTTACTTGAGTATGACAATTGGGTACTTTTTCCACCACTGCTGTTAAACGGGGGATGGGCTGTGCCTGGTTTCTCCAAACATAGTGTTTTGCATTCAGGCCAAATGGTTATATTTTTGTCTCATCAGACCACATAATCTTTTGCCTTATGCACTGTCTTTCTCGTGCCTTTTTGCAAACTCCATGAGTGCCGTCATGTGCCTTTTTCTCTGGAGTGGCCACTCTCCCATAAAGCCCAGATTGGTGAAGTGCTGTAGAGACTTGTCCTTCTGGCAGGGTTCTCCCATCTCAGCCAAGGAACTCTGTATTTCTGACAGAGTGATCATTGGGTTCTTGGTCACCTCCCTGACCAAGGACCTTCTTATCCGGTTGCTCGGTTTGGTTGGATGGCCAGCTCTAGGCTGGGTAGTTCAATATTTTTTTCCCCAATGATGGAGACCTCTGTGCTCTTGAGAACTTTCAACACTCTATAAATGGTTTTAGACCCTTCCCCAGATACATACCGCATCACAATTCTTTCTTGGAGCTCTACGGACAGTTCCTTGAAATTCATGGTATAGTTTCTGCTCTGACATGCACTGTCAACTATGGGACCTTTATATAGACACACAAATGTCTAAACATTTCAATTTGTCATTATGGGGTATTGTGTGTAGATGGGTGAGGAGAAAAACATATATTTAAGCAATTTTGAATTCGGGCTGTAGAGTCGAGGGGTATGAATACTTTCTGAAGGCACCATCTATTTACTGAGCAATGAATTATCTGTCCCTATTTTAGAAGAAAATGTGGTTTGTCAATTCTCATCTAATATCTGTTTTTAACAGATAATTTATTGTCTGTGAAACAAGATGGGAAATGTCTGTGAAACTAGATGGGAAATGTATTTCAGTCTCGACTAAGTAAAATATTTACTTAGGTCCCCGAGGGGGAGGTTTCCCGGACACAAAATAAGTCTAGTCCTGGACTAAAAAGGAAACTCAATGGCGACTCTCCATTGAAAATAATTTTAAGTCTAGGACCAGGCTTAATCTGTGTCTGGAAAATCACAGAGAGTGTTTAGGTACGATGTTGTTACACACAGAGATCTACGTTTATTAGGTACAGAAATCTAGTACTGGGTTGGACCCCCCCCCCCCCCCCCCTTACCTCCAGAACAGCTTGTATTCTTTGGGCATTGATATGCTGCTCAATTGGTTTCAATAGACCTAATGTGTGTCAGGAAAATATTCCCCACACCATTACACCACCAGCCTGTATCCTGACTCTGCCATCAGACCAATGGTATCAATGCACTCAACTATTGTAGCATTTTCAACCATCTCTGTATTGCTTTTCCTCTGTCACACAGGCTCCTATGTTTGTGGGATATGCGGGAAGAAATATAAGTACTACAACTGCTTTCAGACGCACGTCCGTGCCCACAGAGGTAAGGAAGACCTGCCCTGAAACACTAAGGCTTCTTTGTGTGATGACATTGGAAATGTTTGATAAGATTAAAATAATCAACTCAAGTCACTACAGACATGATTTAATAGCACCCAATTTTTGATAAACCCCCCCCCCCCTGCTAAATATATATATATGGCATGATAATGCAAGCCCCGATCCGAAAGTCACATGAATCCAATTTTGGGGACCTAAAATTGGATTTGTGGCGTAATGTTATGTTTGGGGCTCATTTCTTATCATTAACTTGTCAGCTGCATTCATCCGCTAATACTTTAGAAGTACCCCCCTCCTTCCTGACAACCATAATTTTTAATGTGAGCGATGCCAAGTGTTGTCTGAGATCCGAGTGAGTCGAGCTGTTGTTATAAGCGTAGGCGCCACGCCAACAGCAGATCTCTTATGAATATGTCTCTGTCTTTCCCCCCACAGAGTCCGATAGCATGCCAGGGGAGGGTGCACCACCAGCTCCCAACAGTGAGTAAACGGATGTGTATGCACACGCATTCACATGCACAAACAAGCACGCGCTCACGCATGAGCATACACACCGACTCACCGGTGTGCACATGTATACACAGGCGCACATCTACAGTGCCTTCAGAAAGTGTTCACACCCGGTGAATTCTTCTACATTCTGTTGTTACAAAGTGGGATTAAAAGGGATTTAACGCCCTAGAGGCGATTGACGACACTGTGTGTGTAAGTAACAATGCAAAAATCCACGTAAAAAAATCTGTCATTTTAAACTAGATATCTGTTGTTTTGCATTGGAAAGACATCCAGAAAATCGGTCTTCTCACGAAAACGTCTGTAGCTTCTGAACAGTTTGACCGACATATGAGACTTTCACGAACACTATGGCGTTCTCCTTTTTGCTTATTTTTGTCTACCAAAATGTGTCACGGGACTCATCTGAATGTAACCGCTACCGATTTAAAAATGTTTTATGGAAGTGTGAAGGTAGTGTTTGTTTCTTTGGGCTATAGTAGTAAAGGCCAAATTAAATATTTTAATAAATATATATGTCATGCCTAAAGGGGTCCTAAAATTCATAATCAAATAGCTAAATAATTCATAGTTTGAACATCTTAAACCATACCATATGTCAGTGTAGACCCCTTCCCCCCCATGAATATTTTGTTGTTGATCTACACAAACTTGGAAGAAAAAGGGGGAAAAAACAAACATTAATACGCTGCATTCAGAAAGTATTCAGATCCCTTGACTATTTCCACATTTTGTTATGTTACAGCCTTATTCTAAAATGGTTCAAATATATATCTATATACAAGTGGGGCAAAAAAGTATTGAGTCAGCCACCAATTGTGCAAGTTCTCCCACTTAAAAAGATGAGGCCTGACATTTTCATCATAGGTACACTTCAACTATGACAGACGATGAGAAAAAAAAATCAGAAAATCACATTGTAGGATTTTTAATGAATTTATTTTGAAATTATGGTGGAACATAAGTATTTGGTCAATAACAAAAGTTTATCTCAATACTTTGTCATTGCCAACAAAGGGTATATAACAGAGGTCAAACGTTTTACGTGAGTCTCCACAAGGTTTTCACACATTGTTGCTGTTATTTTGGCCCATTCCTCCATGCAGATCTCCTCTAGAGCAGTGATGTTTTGGGGCTGTTGCTGGGCAACAAGGACTTTCAACTCCCTCCAAAGATTTTCTATGGGGTTGAGATCTGGAGACTGGCTAGGCCACTCCAGGATCTTGAAATGCTTCTTACGAAGCCATTCCTTTGTTGCCCGGGCAGTGTGTTTGGGATCATTGTCATGCTGAAAGACCCAGCCACGTTTCATCTTCAATGCCCTTGCTGATGGAAGGAGCTTTTCACTCAATCTCACGATACATAGCCCCATTCATTCTTTCCTTTACACGGATCAGTCGTCCTGGTCCCTTTGCAGAAAAACAGCCCCAAAGCATGATGTTTCCACCCCCATGCTTCACAGTAGGTATGGTGTTCTTTGGATGCAGCTCAGCATTCTTTGTCCTCCAAACACGACGAGTTGAGTTTGTACCAAAAAGTTATATTTTGGTTTCATCTGACCATATGACATTCTCCCAATCTTCTTCTGGATCATCCAAATGCTCTCTAGCAAACTTCAGACGGGCCTGGAGATGTACTGGCTTAAGCAGGGGGACATGTCTGGCACTGCAGGAGTCCCTGGCGGCGTAGTGTGTTACTGATGGTAGGCTTTGTTACTTTGGTCCCAGCTCTCTGCAGGTCATTCACTAGGTCCCCCCGTGTGGTTCTGGGATTTTTGCTCACCGTTCTTTGACCCCACGGGGTGAGATCTTGCGTGGAGCCCCAGATCGAGGGAGATTATCAGTGGTCTTGTGTGTCTGCCATTTCCTAATAATTGCTCCCACAGTTGATTTCTTCAAACCAAGCTGATTACCTATTGCAGATTCAGTCTTCCCAGTCTGGTGCAGGTCTACAATTTTCTTTCTGGTGTCCTTTGACAGCTCTTTGGTCTTGGCCATAGTGGAGTTTGGAGTGTGACTTTTTGAGGTTGTGGACAGGTGTGTTTTATACTGATAACAAGTTCAAACAGGTGCCATTAATACAGGTAACGAGTGGAGGACAGAGGAGCCTCTTAAAGAAGAAGTTACAGGTCTGTGAGAGCCAGAAATCTTGCTTGTTTGTAGGTGACCAAATACTTATTTTCCACCATAATTTGCAAACTGTATACAGTGTGGCAAAAAAGTATTTAGTCAGCCACCAATTGTGCAAGTTCTCCCACTTAAAAAGATGAGAGGCTTGTAATTTCATCATAGTTGAAGTGTACCTATGATTAAATTACAGGCCTCTCATCTTTTTTAAGTGGGAGAACTTGCACAATTGGTGGCTGACTAAATACTTTTTTGCCTGACTGTATACACAGTGAGGGGGGGAAAACATATTTGACCCCCTCTCAATCAGAAAGATTTCTGGCTCCCAGGTGTCTTTTATACAGGTAACTAGCTGAGATTAGGAGCACATTCTTAAAGGGAGTGCTCCTAATCTCAGTTTGTTACCTGTATAAAAGACACCTGTCCACAGAAGCAATCAATCAATAAGATTCCAAACTCTCCACCATGGCCAAGACCAAAGAGCTCTCAAAGGATGTCAGGGACAAGATGGTAGACCAACACAAGGCTGTGTACAAGACCACCAAGCAGCTTGGTGAGAAGGTGACAACAGGAAGAAACACAAAAGAACTGTCAATCTCGCTTGGCCTGGTGCTCCATGCAAGATCTCACCTCGTGGAGTTGCAATGATCATGAGAACAGTGAGGAATCAGCCCAGAACTACACGGGACTATCTTGTCAATGATTTCAAGGCAGCTGGGACCATAGTCACCAAGAAAACAATTGGTAACACACTATGCCGTGAAGGACTGAAATCATGTAGCGCCCGCAAGGTCCCCTGCTCAAGAAAGCACATATACATGCCCGTCTGAAGTTTGCCAATGAACTTCTGAATGATTCAGAGGACAACTGGGTGAAAGTGTTGTGGTCAGATGAGACCAAAATTGAGTTCTTTGGCATCAACTCACCGTGTTTGGAGGAGGAGGAATGCTGTCTATGACCCCAAGAACACCATCCCCCACTGTCAAACATGGAGGTGGAAACATTATGCTTTGGGGGTGTTTTTCTGCTAAGGGGATAGGACAAGTTCACCGCATCAAAGGGACGATGGACAGGGCCATGTACTGTCAAATCTTGGGTGAGAACCTCCTTCCCTCAGCCAGGGCATTGAACATGGGTCGTGGATGGGTATTCCAGCATGACAATGAACCAAAACACACGGCCAAGGCAACAAAGGAGCAGCTCAAGAAGAAGCACATTAAGGTCCTGGAGTGGCCTAGCTAGTCTCCAGACCTTAATCCCATAGAAAATCTGTGGAGGGAGCTGAAGGTTCGAGTTGCCAAACGTCAGCCTCAACCTTATGACTTGGAGAAAATCTGCAAAGAGGAGTGGGACAAAATCCCTCCTGAGATGTGTGCAAACCTGGTGGCCAACTACAAGAAATGTCTGACCTCTGATTGCCAACAAGGGTTTTGCCACCAAGTACTAAGTCATGTTTTGCAGAGGGGTCAAATACTTATTTCCCTGATTAAAATGCAAATCAATTTATAACATTCTTGACATGTGTTTTTCTGGATATTTTTTGTTGTTATTCTGTCTCCCACTGTTCAAATAAACCTACCATTAAAATTATAGACGGATCATTTCTTTGTCAGTGGGCAAATGTACAAAATCAGCAGGGGATCAAGTACTTTTTCCCCTCACTGTATATGTCCTCATCAATCTACACACAATACCCCATAACGACAAAGTGAAAACAGGTATTTAGATATTGCTGCAGGTGTATTAAAAAACAAATACCTTATTTACATAAGTATTCAAAACCTTTGCTATGAGACTCGAAATTGAGCTCCGGTGCATCCTGTTTCCATTGATCATCCTTTTGATGTTTCTACAAATTTGGAGTCCACCTGTGGTAAATTCTATTGATCGGACATGATTTGGAAAGGCACACACTTGTCTATATAATGTACGTCAGAGCAAAAACCAAGCCATGAGGTCGAAGGAACAATTCAGAGACAGGATTTCTGCAGCATTGACGGTCCCCAAGAACACAGTGGCCTCCATCATTCTTAAATGGAAGAAGTTTGGAAACACCAAGACTCTTCCTATAGCTGGGGCGGCAGGGTAGCCTAGTGGTTAGAGCGTTGGACTAGTAACCGGAAGGTTGCAAGTTCAAATCCCCGAGCTGACAAGGTACAAATCTGTCGTTCTGCCCCTGAACAGGCAGTTGGTTAGTTAACAGTTAGTTAACCCACTGTTCCTAGTCCGTCATTGAAAATAAGAATTTGTTCTTTACTGACTTACCTAGTTAAATATTTGTAAGTCGCTCTGGATAAGAGCATCTGCTAAATGACGTAAATGGTAAAATATCTAAAAAAAAATAGCTTACTGCTCAGTTTTGCCTGTGCGATCTGGGGGAAAGGGCCTTGGTCAAGGAGGTGAACAAGAACCCAACAGAGCTCTAGGGTTGCTCTGGAGATGGGAGAAACTTCCAGAAGGACAACCTTCTCTCCAGCACTCCACCAATCAAGCCTTTATAATATATGCCATTTAGCAGACACTTTTATCCAAAGCGACTTAGTCATGTGTGCATACATTCTACGTATGGGTGGTCCCGGGGATCGAACCCACTACCCTGGCGTTACAAGCGCCATGCTCTACCAACTGAGCTACAGAAGGACCTTATGGTAAAGTGGCCATGTAAAAGGCACATAACAACCTGCTTGGACTTTGCCAAAAGGCCCCTAACGGACTCTGAGAATCAAGATTCTTTGGTCTGATAAAACCAAGATTGAAATCTTTGGCCTGAATACCAAGCATCACGTCTGGAGAAACCTGGCACCATCCCTACAGTGAAGCATGGCAGTGGCAGCATCATGCTGTGGGGATGATTTTCAGGTCAGGGACTGGGAGACTTGTCAGGATCGAGGGAAAGATGAACGGAGCAAAGTACAGAGATCCTTGATGAAAACAGAGCACTCAGGACCTCCAGAGCACTCAGGACCTCAGACTGGGGTGAAGGTTCACCTTCCAGCTGGACAACGACCCTAAGCACACAGCCAAGACAATGGGTCTTGGGTCAACTGCCTCGTTCAGGGGCAGAACAACAGATTTTCACCTTGTCAGCCCAAGGGACTCAATCTTGCAACCTTATAGTCCAATCTTGCAACCAACTAGTACAACGCAATAATGACCTGCCTCTCTCGTTGCACTCCACAAGGAGACTGCCTGTTACGCGAATGCAGTAAGCCAAGGTAAGTTGCTAGCTAGCATTAAACGTATCTTATAAAAAAACTAGCAATCATAATCAGTAGTTAACTACACATGGTTGATGATATTATCTAGCGTGTCCGGCGTTGCATATAATCTGACTGAACATACAACATCTAAGTATCTGACTGAGTGGTGGTAGGCAGAAGCAGGCGTGTAAACATTCATTCAAACAGCACTTTCGTGCATTTTGCCAGCAGCTCTTCATTGTGCGTCACACATTGCGCTGTTTATGACTTCAAGCCTATCAACTCCCGAGATGAGGCTGGTGTAACCAAAGTGAAATGGCTAGCTACTTAGCCCAAGCTAATAGCGTGTCAAACGTCACTCACTCTGAGCCTTCTAGTAGTTGTTCCCATTGCTCTGCATGGGTAACGCTGCTTCGATGGTGGCTGTTGTCGTTGTGTTGCTGGTTCGAGCCCAGGGAGGAGCAAGGAGAGGGACGGAAGCTATACTGTTACACTGGCAATACTAAAGTGCCTATAAGGAACATCCAATAGTCAAAGGTTAATGAAATACAAATGGCATAGAGGGAAATAGTCCTATAATTCCTTTAATAACTACAACCTAAAACTTCTTACCTGGGAATATTAAAGACTCATGTTTAAAGGAACCACCAGCTTTCATATGTTCTCATGTTCTGAGCAAGGAACTGAAACGTTAGCTTTCTTACATAGCACATATTGCACTTTTACTTTCTCCAACACTTTGTTTTTGCATTATTTAAACCAAATTGAACATGTCATCATTTAAATGAGGCTAAATTGATTTTATTGATGTACTATATTAGGTTAAAATAAGTGTTCATTCGGTATTGATGTAATTGTCATTATTACAAATAAATAAATAATTCCCCGATTTTAAAATCGGTTCCGGCTTTTTTGGTCCTCCAATAATCGGTATCGGCGTTAAAAAAAAATCGTAATCAGTCGACCTCTACTAAAGAGGCCTTTCTACTGACTCTGAAAAACACCCAGGCTCCCTGCTCATCTGCGTGAACGTGCCTTAGGCATGCTGCAAGGAGGCATGTGGACTGCAGATGTGGCCAGGGCTATTAATTGCAATATCCTTACTGTGAGACACCTAAGACTGCGCTACAGGGAGACGGGACGGACAGCTGATCGTCCGCGCAGTGGCAGACCACGTGTAACAACACCTGCACAAGATCGGTACATCCGAACATCACACCTGCTGGACAGGTACAGGATGGCAACAACTGCCCGAGTTACACCAGGAACGCACAATCCCTCCATCAGTGCTCAGACTGTCCGCAATGGTCTGAGAGAGGCTGGACTGGACTGAGGGCTTGTAGGCCTGTTGTCTGGTGAGGACCTGCCTTACATCAGCGGCAACATCGTCTATGGGCACCAACCCACCGTCGCTGGACTAGACAGGACTGGCAAAAAGTGCTCTTCACTGATGAGTCGTGGTTTTGTCTCACCAGGGGTGATGTTCGGATTTGCGTTTATCGTCGAAGGAATGAGCGCTACACCAAGGCCTGTACTCTGGAGCGGGATCAATTTGGAGGTGGAGGGTCCGTCATGGTCTGGGGCGGTGTGTCACAGCATCATCGGACTGAGCTTGTTGTCATTGCAGGCAATCTCAACGCTGTGCGTTACAGGGAAGACATCCTCCTCCCTCATGTGGTACACTTCCTGCAGGCTCATTCTGACATGACTCTCCAGTGTGACAATGCTGGATCGGAGCGTGAAGGCTAGGGCCATTCCCCTCAGAGATGTCCGGGAACTTGCAGGTGCCTTGGTGGAAGAGTGGGGTAACATCTCACAGCAAGAACTGGCAAATCTGGTGCAGTCCATGAGGAGGAGATGCACTGCAGTACCTAATGCAGCTGGTGGCCACACTCGATGCTGACTGTTACTTTTGATTTTGACACCCTTCCTCCCCCTTTATTCAGGGACACATTATTCCATTTCTGTTAGTCACATGGTTGTGGAACTTGTTCAGTTTATGTCTGTTGTTGAATCTTGCTATGATCATACAAATATTTACACATGTTAAGTTTGCTGAAAATAAACTCTGTTGACAGTGAGACAACGTTTCTTTTTTTTCTGAGTTTAGCTGTGCAGCGACGCTCCGCATCCTACCTGACAGAGCTTGAGAGGATCTGCAGAGTAGAATGGGAGAAACTCGACTAAAGATTTGTTTTTAGTCGAGCAGTCAAAAATATATATTATGGCACGAGACGCCAGTCTGATTCACGCCTGTCTTTCAGTGGACTAATCCATTGTGGGGATGGCACACCAGTATCATCAGTAGTACATTTACTGTTAATTTCTGTTTCTAGTCTACAGTGTTTGTTTGGTTATGGTCATTTCTGTTAATAATGTTAAACTTATGTCTGTTTTTTACATCTTTCCCTCTTATCCTAACTAGTTCCTCAACGTAGCCTATTTGAAAAATCTTTCCAGCTATAACCACTCTGTGTGAAAGGGGGACAAAATGTCATGCTCTGATCCGGTGGAAACGTCATAAAATAGGCCTACCTGATTACTACTTATCCCTTGCGCAAATAGCATACAGCTACAGTATGTCTGTCCGGGACACTTATTTTATACAATGTTGCAAGTTTGCTAGCTCAAGCTTCAGTTGATACAATGTTTCAAGTTCCTTGCAGACAGACCATTCATAGCCAATGTGATTTATGGTATATTTATTTTTAACAGGATATTTTCTACCTGCAGGCTGAGATGTTTATTTGTTGGCTTTATGTGGGCTATTTCTACATAGTTGGCAATGCAATTGAAGTTACTTTCAGATTTTTTTTTACAAGCACATGATAATGATTTTGAGATACAAAGACTTTTATTATAAATTAAACTGTTCCACGAAAATGTGTATATAAAAATCATAACTGGCACACAGATTTTTAGGAATGGTAAGATAAATTGTGTCTCCAAATGGAAAATGTTGCAGAGGGCCAGAGAGACGAGTCTAGGAGGAGTCGGAAATGCCGGTGAGTAGTGCTGACAAAATTGAGAAAAGATGGTGAAGCAACAGCTGTGCTGGAATGCGAACAATTTGGGTGTCAGTTCTGATGGTATGAAGCGGAAAGATGAGGGTCAAGAACATAAGAAGAAGAGATCATAATACAGAAAGCAGTGGACCATCTAATAAAGAAAGCATAAAGAGGAAGGTAGGAAGCAAGAGTAATGATGTGTTGGAATGGAAAGTGGTGATCGTGTTTGATGAGACCACAGGGCCTCGCACCCTATCCAACTAACTAATGCTGTAGGTGAAGTGAAATGAGTTCATTGGAAATGGTAGATTTTGTTAATATTTTGTGGTAGCCAGGCTCGGCAAGAGAAAGTTCTATCAACAGAAAAGCTTAATGGGAAGAAGATGAAAAGTTATGTCCCCGGTGGTTATGCTAGATTGAGAGGATCCCAATATCTATGGGGGTCCCAATATCTATGTCCATAGACTATATTAAAGGAAATGTAAAAGGAGGAAGAGTGATTGAGGCCAAAAGGTTGATCAGTAGGACAGAAGGCTTTCACTTTGACCTATCAGTGCTGCTGAGGTTTGAGAAGGTTAAGCCTGGGAGAGTACAGATAGGATTCCTTAGTTTCAATGTCAGAGATTTTGCCCCATCCCCATTGAGGTGTTTTTAAATGCCAAAGAATGGGACATGTAGCTGCTCAATGTAAAGGAAAGAAAGGGTGTGGAGGGGAGCGATGTGAAGGTTGTGTTGTAAATGTGGGGGAGGGGGGCATAGTGCAGCATTTGGTGGGTGCCAGGTGAAGAGAAAGGCTCAGCGAAACAGTGCATTAGGAAAGTATTCAGATCCCTTCATTTCTTTTTCTCACATTTTGTTATGTTACAGCCTTATTCTAAAATGTATTAAAAACCAACAGGTTTTTAGAAATGTTTACAAATGTATAAAAAAATAAAAAATGATAGCATATTTACATAAGTATTCAGACCCTTCTCCCCCATTTGCTCAGTTTGACCGGGCCGCCAGCTCTACGATGAGTCTTGGTAGTTCCAAACTTCTTCGGTTTTTAAGAATTATGGAGGTCACTGTGTTCTTGGACCTTCAATGCTGCAGAAAGGTTTTGATACCCTTCCACGTGTCTGTGCCTCGACACAATGCTGTTTTGGAGCTCTACAAACAATTCCTTCGAAGTCATTGCTTGGTTTTTGCTCTGATATGCACTGTTAACTGTGGGACCATATTTGCTCCAGAGTGGCGCAGTGGTTTAAGGCACTGCATCTCAGTGCTTGAGGCATCACTACAGACACCCTGTTTCAAATCCAAGCTGTATCACAACCTGCCGTTGTTGGGAGTCCCATAGGGTGGCACACAATTGGCCCAGCGTCGTCCGGGTTTGGCGGGTGTAGGTCTTCATTGTAAATAAGAATTATTCTTAACTTCTTAAGGATGTCGCAGAATACAGTTCCCATGCAGGAACATCACTCAGTGGAATTTCAGAGCGCCACCTATAGTTTTTGATAAAACTCAAACTTTCATTAAAATACACATTCAAGGTAGTGAATTAAAGCTACACTTGTTGTGAATCTATCCACCAAGTCAGATTTGTAAAATGCTTTTCGGCAAGAGCATGAGAAGCTATTATCTGATAGCATGTACCCCCAAAATACTGCAACGTCACCTAACACGACAGATTTTGCGTTAGCCGGCGCTACCCAAAACGCAGAAGAGAAAAAAAAGACAAAAAGACATTACCGTTCTAAAGTTTGGGGTCACTTAGAAATGTTGTTGTTGAAAGAGAATCTCATTTTTTGTCATTTTTGTATTTAAAAAATACAAAAAATATCATTGATCCGAAATACAGTGTAGACATTGTTAATGTTGTTGTAAATGACTATTGTAGCTGGAAACTCCTAAATGGAATATCTACATGGGCATACAGAGGCCCATTTATCAGCAACCATCACTCCTGAGATCCAATGGCACGTTGCGTTAGCTAATCCAAATGTATCATTTTAAAAGGCTAATTGATCATTAGAAAACCTTTTTGCAATTGTTAGCACAGCTGGAAACTGTTCTGATTTAAAGAAGCAATGAAACTGGCCTTCTTTAGACTAGTTGAGTATCTGGAGCATCAGCATTTGTGGGTTTGATTACAGGCTCAAAATGACCAGAAACAAAGCTTGTCAGTCTATTCTTGTTCTGACAAATGAAGGCTATTCCATGCGAGAAATTGCCAAGAAACTGAAGATCTCACAACGCTGTGTACTACTCCCTTCACAGAACAGCGCAAACTGGCTCTAACCAGAATAGAAAGAGTGGGAGGCAAGGGGACAAGTACATTAGTGTCTAGTTTGAGAAACCGACGCCTCACAAGTCCTCAACTGGCAGCTACAGTAAATAGTACACTCCAAACACCAGTCTCAACGTCAACAGTATACGGCCATAAGCGACTCCAGGATGCTGGCCTTCTAGGCAGAGTTAAAAAGAAAAATCTCAGACTGGCCAATAAAAAGAAACTATTAAGATAGACAAAAGAACACAATCTTAATAGTTTCTTTTTATTGGCCAGTCTGAGATTTTTATTTTTATTTGCAACTCTGCCTAGAAGGCCAGCATCCTGGAGTCGGGTCTTCACTGTTGATGATATTTTAATGAACAACAAAATGTGCTTTTCATTTAAAAACAAGGACATTTCTTAGTGACTCCAAACTTTTGACTGTGTGTGTGTGTGTGTGTGTGTGTGTGTGTGTCTTACCAAATCAGGTGAAATCAATTGAATTTACCACAGGTGGTCTCCAAGTTGGTGAATCATCTCAAGATGGAAACAGAATGCTCCCGAGCTCAATTTCGAGTCTCATAGCAAAGGGTCTGAATGCTTAGGTACAGTGCCTTGCGAAAGTATTCGGCCCCCTTGAACTTTGCGACCTTTTGCCACATTTCAGGCTTCAAACATAAAGATATAAAACTGTATTTTTTTGTGAAGAATCAACAACAAGTGGGACACAATCATGAAGTGGAACAACATGTGTGTGGAATAATGGAGCAGCCATGGAATCTCATGTAGTAAGTGGACCTAATGTCGGGGCTTGTGTTCCTGCTGGTCCTGGCATGGTTTGAAGTTCTGCTCAGAAATCTTGCGCTCATGAATGTGCAGTGTCAAAGGACACTTTGAAAATGAATAAAGTCGATTTCAAAACTTTTAGTTGGTAAGGTTGTCAGTATAACTTTAATCCAGACAGGGCCCTCATCCCCGTCATTCGCAGGAGGAAAAGACGGAGGTATCGTGGACAACGTTTCGGGTGCCTTATAAAGATCCGTTGCCGAGAGGGTAATCTACCTTTACCATCGGTCCTATTAGCCAACGTACAATCAATCAATAATAAAATGGACAAACTTTCGAGCATGTATAACCTACAAACGGGACATTAAAAACTGTAATCTCTTATGGTTCACAGAGTCGTGGCTGAACAGCGACATGATTAATATACATTTTTGTAAATAACAGCTGGTGCATGATATCTAAGGAAGTCTCGAGCCATTGCTCGCCTGAGGTTGAGTTTCTCATGATAAGCTGCAGACCACGCTACCTCCTGAGAGAGTTCTCATCTGTATTCTTCGTAGCTGTTTACATACCACCTAAGTCAGAGGTTGGTACTAACATAGCATTGAATGAGCTGTATTCTGCCATAAGCAAACAAAAAACCGCTCACCCAGAGGCGGCGCTCCTACTAGCCGGGGACTTTAATGCAGGGAAACTTAAATCACTTTTACAGACTTTTTCTATCAACATGTTAAATGTGCAACCAGAGGGAATAGAACTCTGGACCACCTATACTCTACACACAGAGATGCATACAAAGCTCTCCCTTGCCCCCCATTTGGCAAATCTGACCATAATTCTATTGTGCTTACAAGCAAAAATTAAATCAGGAAGCACCAGTGACTAGATCAATAAAAGTGGTCAGATGAAGTAGATGCTCGCTACAGGACTGTTTTGCTAGCACAGACTGGAATATGTTCAGGGATTCCTCCAATGGCGTCATTGGCTTCATCAATAAGTGCATCAACGACGTCGTCCCCACAGTGACCGTACGTACATACCCCAACCAGAAACCATGGATTACAGGCAGCATCCGCACCCAGAGAGGAACCAGGCTATGTGGGGTGGAGATACAGGCCAACCATCAAACAAGCAAAGCGTCAATACAGGACTAAGATTGAGTCTTACTACACTGGCTCTGACGCTCGTCGGATGTGGCAGTGCCTGTCCAGTGACACGAGCCTACCAGACGAGCTAAACTACTTCTGTGCTCGCTTCGAGGCAAATAACACTGAAACATGCATGAAAGCACCAGCTGTACCGGAAGACTGTGTGATCACGCTCTCCGCAGCCGATGTAAGACCTTTAGACAGGTCAACATTCACAAGGCTGCAGGGCCAGACGGATTACCAGGCCATGTACTGCGACCATGCGCTGTCCAACTGGCAAGTGTCTTCACTGACATTGTCAACCTCTCCCTGTCCGAGTCTGTAATACCAACATGCTTCAAGCAGACCACCATAGTCCCTGGGCCCAAGAACACTAAGGTAATCTGCCTAAATGACTACCGATCCATAGCACTCATGTCTGTAGCCATGAAGTGCTTTGAAAGGCTGGCCGTGGCTCACATCAACACCATTATCCCAGAAAACATAGACCCACTCCAATTTGCATACCGCCCCAACAGATCCACAGATGATGCAATCTCTATTGTACTCCACACTGCCCTTTCCCACCTAGACAGAAGGAACACCTATGAGAAAATGCTATTCATTGACTACAGCTCAGAGTTCAACACCATTGTGCCCACAAAGCTCATCAATAAGCTAAGGACCCTGGGACTAAACACGTCCCTCTGCAACTGCATCCTGGAATTCCTGATGGGCCGCCCCCAGTTGGTAAGGGTAGGTATCAACACATCCGCCATGCTGATCCTCAACAAAGTGGGCCCCTCGGGGGTGCATGCTCTGCCCCCTCTTGTACTCCCTGTTCACTCATGACTGCATGGCCAGGCATGACTCCAACACCATCATTAAATTTGCCGATGACACAACAGTGGTTGCCCTGATCACAAACAACAACGACACAGCCTATAGGGAGGAGGTCAGAGACCTGGCTGTGTGGTGCCAGGACAACAACCTCCCTCAACGTGGTCAAGGCAAAGGAGATGATTGTGGACTACAGGAAAAAGAGGACCGAGCATGCCCCCATACTTAAATTCACACAGGACACCAGATAGGACAGGAGAAGTACTCCAGATATAACAAACTGACCCTAGCCCCCCCGACACATAAACTACTGCAGCATAAATACTGGAGGCTGAGACAGGAGGGTTCAGAAGACACTGTGGCCCCATCCGATGACACCCCCGGACAGGGCCAAACAGGAAGGATATAACCCCACCCACTTTGCCGAAGCACAGCCCCCACACCACTAGAGGGATATCTTCAACCACCAACTTACAAGGCTGAGTATAGCCCACAAAGATCTCCGCCACGGCACAACCCAAGGGGGGGGGGGGGGGCAACCCAGACAGGAAGATCACATCAGTGACTCAGCCCCTGTAATAGGGTTAGAGGCAGAGAATCCCAGTGGAAAGAGGGGAACCGGCCAGGCAGAGACAGCAAGGGCGGTTCGTTGCTCCAGAGCCTTTCCGTTCACCTTCCCACTCCTATGCCAGACCACACTCAATCATATGACCCACTGAAGAGATGAGTCTTCAGTAAAGACTTAAAGGTTGAGACCGAGTTTGCGTCTCTGACATGGGTAGGCAGACCATTCCTTAAAAATGGAGCTCTATAGGAGAAAGCCCTGCCTCCAGCTGTTTGCTTAGAAAATCTAGGGACAATTAGGAGGCCTGCGTCTTGTGACCGTTGCGTACGTGTAGGTATGTACGGCAGGACCAAATCAGAGAGATGGGTAGGAGCAAGACCATGTAATGCTTTGTAGGTTAGCAGTAAAACCTTGAAATCAGCCCTTGCCTTGACAGGAAGCCAGTGTAGGGAGGCTAGCACTGGAGTAATATGATCAAATTGTTTGGTTCTAGTCAGGATTCTAGCAGACGCATTTAGCACTAACTGAAGTTTATTTAGTGCTTTATCCGGGTAGCCGGAAAGTAGAGCATTGCAGTAGTCTAACCTAGAAGTGACAAAAGCATGGATACATATTTCTGCATCATTTCTGGACAGAAAGTTTCTGATTTTTGCAATGTTACATAGATGGAAAAAAGCTTTCCTTGAAACAGTCTTGATATGTTCTTCAAAAGAGAGATCAGGGTCCAGAGTAATGCCGAGGTCCTTCAGTTTTATTTGAGACGACTGTGCAACCATTAAGATTGTCAGATTCAACAGAAGATCTCATTGTTTCTTGGGACCTAGAACAAGCATCTCTGTTTTGTCCAAGGTTTAAAAGTAAAAAGTTTGCAGCCATCCACTTCCTTATGTCTGAAACACATGCTTCTAGCGAGGGCAATTTTCGGCTTCACCATGTTTCATTGAAATGTACAGCTGTGTGTCATCTGCATAGCAGTGAAAGTTAACATTATGTTTTCGAATTATATCCCCAAGAGGTAAAATATATAGTGAAAACAATAGTGGTCCTAAAACGGAACCTTGAGGAACACCGAAATTTACAGTTGATTTGTCAGAGGAGAAACCATTCACAGAGACAAACTGATATCTTTCCGACAGATAAGATCTAAACCAGGCCAGAACTTGTCCGTGTAAACCAATTTGGGTTTCCAATCTCTCCAAAAGAATGTGGTGATCGATGGTATCAAAAGTAGCACTAAGGTCTAGGAGCACGAGGACAGATGCAGAGCCTCGGTCTGATGCCATTAAAAGGTCATTTTACCACCTTCACAAGTGCAGTCTCAGTGCTGTGATGGGGTCTAAAACCAGACTTAAGCATTTCGTATACATTGTTTGTCTTCAGGAAGGCAGTGAGTTGCTGCGCAACAGCCTTTTCTAAAATATTTGAGAGGAATGGAAGATTCGATATAGGCCGATAGTTTTTTATATTTTCTGGGTCACGGTTTGGCTTTTTCAAGAGAGGCTTTATTACTGCCACTTTTAGTGAGTTTGGTACACATCCGGTGGATAGAAAGCCGTTTATTATGTTCAACATAGGAGGGCCAAGCACAGGAAGCAGCTCTTTCATTAGTTTAGTTGGAATAGGGTCCAGTATGCAGCTTGAAGGTTTAGAGGCCATGATTATTTTCACCATTGTGTCAAGAGATATAGTACTAAAACACTTGAGCGTCTCTCTTCATCCTAGGTCCTGGCAGAGTTGTGCAGACTCAGGACAACTGAGCTTTGAAGGAATACGCAGATACAAAGAGGAGTCCGTAATTTGCTTTCTAATAATCATGATCTTTTCCTCGAAGTTCATGAATTTATTACTGCTGAAGTGAAAGCCATCCTCTCTTGGGGAATGCTGCTTTTTAGTTAGCTTTGCAACAGTATCAAAAAACAATTTCGGATTGTTCTTATTTTCCTCAATTAAGTTGGAAAAATAGGATGATCGAGCAGCAGTAAGGGCTCTTCGATACTGCACAGTACTGTCTTTCCAAGCTAGTCGGAAGACTTCCAGTTTGGTGTGGCGCCATTTCCGTTCCAATTTTCTGGAAGCTTGCTTCAGAGCTCGGGTATTTTCTGTGTACCAGGGAGCTAGTTTCTAGGGTATAGCTCAAGGTTAAATTGAGTTCCTCTGTTTGGTGGTTAACTGATTGTTGTCCTCTGGCGTCCTTTGGTAGACAGAGGGAGTCTGGAAGGACGACATCAAGGAATATTTGTGTTGTCTGTGAATTTATAGCACGACTTTTGATGTTCCTTGGTTGGGGTCTGAGCAGATTATTTGTTGCAATTGCAAACGTAATAAAATGGTGGTCCGACAGTCCAGGATTATGAGGAAAAACATTAAGATCCACAACATTTATTCCATGGGACAAAACTAGGTCCAGAGTATGACTGTGACAGTGAGTGGGTCCAGAGACCTGTTGGACAAAACCCACTGAGTCGATGATGGCTCCGAAAGCCTTTTGGAGTGGGTCTGTGGACTTTTCCATGTGAATATTAGTCATCAAAGATTAAATATTAAAGTCACCAAAGATTGCATACTCACCAGCCATGTCATCCATTGAGCATTTTTGGGATGCTGTGGATTTATGTGTATGATGGCGTGTTTCAGTTAATGGCTGATACTCCACATTCCACAGGCCACAATCAACAGCGCGGTCAACTTTAAGCGAAGGAGATGTCATGCTGCTTGAGGCAAATGGTGGTCACACGAGATACTAACTGGTTTTCTGATCCACGCGCCTATCTTATTTTTTTTAAGGTACCTTTGTCCAGCAGAAGCATATCTGTATTCCCAGTCGAGAAATCCCTAGATTAGGGCCTAATGAATTTATTTAAATTGACTGACTTCCTTATGAACTGTAACTGAGTAAAAATCTTTGAAATTGTTGCATTTAATATTTTTGCTCAGTGTCGATCATTCTCTCTAACCCATATTTAAAACTAATCATTTAGCCTTTTAACTACACAAGTCAGTTAAGAACAAATTCTTATTTACAATGACGGCCTACCGGGTTAACTGCCTTGTTCAGGGGCAGAACAACAGATTTTTACCTTGTCAGCTCGGCGATTAGATCCAGCAACCTTTCAGTTACTGGCCCAATGCTCTAACCACTAGGCTACCTACCGCCCCATAACACTGTAATCACTACTTCTAGGCCACTTATATCATTTTAAACATAGTAAAACGTGCTCAAATCAATTAGTTTCCAACAATATGAAGAGTTGTCCTCTGTGATATTTTTGTGGCAAACACAAAGCTTTGTGTTCAGGACATAAAGTTAATTTATTTGACACATTTTTGGTAGTTTTACTTTAGTGCCTTAATGCAAACCGGATGCATGTTTAGAAATATGTGTATTCTTTACAGGCTTCCTTCACTGTGTCCGTTAGTTGGGTTAGTATTGTGGAGTAACTACAATGCTTTTGATCCATTCTAGTTTTTTCCAATCACAGCCATTACTCTATAACTGTTTAAGTCACCATTGGCCTCATGGTTAAATTCCTGAGTGGTTTTCTTCCTCTCCGACAACTGAGTTAGGAAGGACTCCTGTATCTTTTCTAGCGTCTGGGTGTATTGATACACCATCCAAAGTGCACTAAATAACTTCAAGTTAAAAGGAATATTCAATGTCTGCTTCTTTTTTTTCATCTACCAATAGGTGCCCTTCTTTGGCATTGGAAAAGCTCCCTGGTCTTTGTGGTTGAATCTGTGTTTGAAATTCACTACTCGACCGAGGGACCTTACAAGTATCTGTATGTGTGGGGTACAGAGATGAGGTAGTCATTCAGATATCATGTTAAACACTTATTGCACACACAGTGAGTCCATGCAACTTATTATGTGAATTGTTAAGCACATTTATACTCATTTACGCTAGCCATAACAAAGGAGTGTAATACTTATTGACTCGAGACATTTCAGCTTTAAAATGTTTTATTAATTTGTAAAAATGTCTAAAAACACTTCCACTTTGACATTATGGAGTATTGTGTGTAGGCCAGTGATGATAAAATCACATTTTAATCTATTTTAAAGTGAGGCTGTAAGACAACAAAATGTGGAAAAAGTCAAGGGTGTGAATACTTTCTGAAGGCTCTGTAGCTACAAACCATATGTTTTTGACATGCACCATTCTCTTCACAACACCACCTTGATAATTATCCCAGTAAGGGAACAGGTCACATCTAAAAAAAAAAACACACAATCTTCTTCCTGTACGACATGGAATAATCCACACTGCACAAAAGCAAAGTCGACGGACCAACAACACGAAGAAAAAACATTCACTGTTTTTATACCTTATTGAGAAGTGAAAGAAATGACTGCTGTGAGCTTGGCAGTAACTAGTGGGTTGTGACATCGTTGTGTGTGCCGCAGATAGCTTCCGCTACTCCTGTGACATCTGCGGGAAGAAATACAAGTACTACAGCTGCTTCCAGGAGCATCGTGACCTGCATGCTGTTGACGGTAATGGACTTGCCTACCTAACCTCTCTTCTCCTCCTTTTACTTTCCATTTTTTTGTTCCCACTAGGCCTTTCTATTCGGTGTCTGTTTTTGAATTCAAATGGGAACTTGTTCCGTCTCCGTGGCGATGTTGACTTGACTTGCAGTTCCATAAAAGTTTGTGGTTTTGTTAATGAATTCCTTGGAAGTTGAGCATGTAAAGTCCCTAGTAAAAGGAAGATCTCAAATGCTTAAAACAGGAAACTAGCCAGTCACAGGGCTGATATTTGTAATAATAATGTAATTGCTCTTAAGCAATTTGATTGAACCTTCACTTCCACGGCTACTGCTGCTCTAAAGAAAGTACCCTTGACCCCTTCCTCCATATCGCTCTCGGTCTCCCCCTCTACCCCCAGACCCATATGAGCAGGTGGTTCTAGGACCTGTGGAAGACCTCAAGGAGGAGCCGCCAGTGGAACCATTCCAGAAAATGGGACCAAGTAAGGCTGCGCTGCATGCTGGTCTGCTGTTGCTTGGCATATTTGGGTTTTGCTATTGGGCACACCATATTGTGCGAGATATACACTGAGTGTGCAAAACATTAAGAACACAATCCTAATATTGAGTTGCACCCCCTTTTACCCTCAGAACAGCCTCAATTAGTCGGGGGCATGGACTACAAGGTGTCGAAAGTGTTCCACAGGGATGCTGGTCCATGTTGACTAATGCTTCCCACAGTTATGTCAAGTTGGCTGGATGTCCTTTGGGTGGTGGACCATTCTTGATACACATGGAAAACTGTTGCGTGAGAAAAACTGGCACCTACTACCATACCCCGTTTAAAGGCACTTAAATCTTTTGTCTTGCCCATTCACCCTCTGAATGGCACACATACACCTTCCATGTCTCAATTGTCTCGAAGCTTACAAATTCTTCTTTAACCTGTCTCCTCCTCTTCATCTACACTGATTTTGAAGTGGATTTAACAGGTGACATCAATAAGGGATCATAGCTTTCACCTAGTCAGTCTATCATCTGTGTTTTGTACAGTCAGTGTACACTGCAAAGTGGTTGATTATGTATCTGAAATCCATCCTTTTGCAGTGTGTTAAGGCAATGTTATTAGTTTTAGCATGTAGTGCTTTACCTCATGGATGCAATGTATTTGGCTCTGAGGATAGATATTAGTAGATTATATCCCATCATGAGCGTAATACAATATGATTGGATTTGGGGAATAATTCAGGCTCAATTTCCCCAGCACTGAAAATGAAGGGAACCATTTCAGGGAACCACCAGAGATGCTACACATGTTGCTCTTCTATCATTACAGGAAGTTATTTTTATTGAATGCAAGTAATGTGACATTTTGAGTAAACTTTTGTTAAATTTCTCCCACAGAAACTGGGAGCTACGTGTGTGAGTTCTGTGGGAAGCAGTACAAGTACTTCAACCCATACCAGGAACATGTGGCTCTTCACCAACCAACGAGTAAGTCATCTCACAGGTCTACGGAAGGGACTAGTCATCTGTAGTAGTCTAACCTCCCAAACTCTCGTCACCTGTGTTAGGTCATCGGTTCAGTTAAAGTAGGTCGATAAGTTGGCACTTATTTGTTTGATGGTACTGACACACCTCTCTACCCACAGATTGGTCCTTCGATAATATGAAGTCGCCTCGGTCACGTGGAAGTGTGGGTGGAAACATGGACGTCAGCAAGTACAGTGCCACTAAATTAGAAACCGGTATGGACAACGGAGCGAGGCTGTGAATGTATATAGAGTGACAACCAAAGAAGGTGTCCCAAACCACTTAAAGATGTAAACTTTTAGACCTTAAAATGGACCGGAGAGTTTATAATGAAGTGGGCAGGTTCAAACTCTAACTGTCGTTATGTAACATTGTGATATCACTGTAAAGCAAAAGGCTACAACCTCCTCCCGCAGATCGTTTTGTCTCAACTTTCTCTGCTGTGATCCGAAGCACTCCCTCACTCGTCTGGTCTGTCATATCTCTCACCTGATCAGTTCCTCTGTCTCCACTGACTAGTCTGTCTAAGCAGAGCTATTTAAAGCTTGACACACTCCTCTAGCACAGAATAAGAATAGTAGGACTCTTATTCAAATGCTATGGGTGAATATTCCCTTTTTTTATTGAATCCGGTGACGAAAAAGCAATGAATCATCCCAAGGTGACACTCAATATGCAGTACCCATGATGGTCATTTCACTGGATCAGAATTGTGTGGGCTTCAGAAAGCAGATATTGCATCATTATTGTATGATACGTTATGTAGCCACCTGTTTTTCACCCATGTCAGAGGACCACACACAAAAGTAATGTTGTTTTTTTGGGATCTATCTGGACTGTTTTTACACACCAAGTAAGAAACCTTTTTGGAGAGCGCAATGGGTTTTCTTTGGGTGTTGTCAGTTAAAACATTGTATTTATTCATACTTTTTTAAATTTAGTGTGTTACTTCTCTATTATTTATCTTATTTTCTTTCTCTCTGCATTGTTGGGAAGGGCCCGTAAGCATTTCACTGTTAGTCTACACCAGTTGTTTACCAAGCATGTGACTAATACAATTTGATTTGATATATTCCACAGACAGTCCCTTCAGTCGGAAAATAGAGAGCAAAACCCAGTCCAGCTTGGTGGACACCAACAGTTCCCAGAACTCAAGCGGTGAGCACTGAGGCGCTTCTCATTAGCTGTATACTTGTGCATTTTATGAATGTCTCTCTGCACATTGCAGTATATTTTCAGTTGGGCAACTCTGACAATCATTAGCTGTGAATGTCAATACATAGGGAGACGATGTGTTCTTACTGAGACCTGGGTAGAACATGGAGGTAGATGGAGAGTGAATCAGGCAGAAATGTGAGTGTTGGTGGATTAGTGCAGTTTTTCCCAACCCATGTCCTCGAGTACCCCCAACAGTACACAGTTTTATTAGAACTCTGGACATGCACACCTGATTCAACTTGTCAACTAATCATCAAACCCTCAATGAGTTGAATGAGTTTGTGTTGAGAGTGTTTGTCAAGGGCTACAACGAAACTATGTACTGTTGGGGGTACTTGAGGACCAGGGTTGGGAAACATTGGCTTAGAGTCCAAGCATATAACCACATTCAAATCAAGGCTGTAGTCTGATTCTCTACCCTGCTTTCTGAAGTATACACTCGTTTGCTCCCCCTTGTGGATTCAAAAATAATGGATTGGTCTAGGAAATGTAGTGGAAACATCCTCAGTCTAGCCAATGCCTACATCAATCGAATGCTTTTAAATCCACAAGGGGAGGAGAAAAAGTGCACGCTGAAAGGGTAGGGAATTTTATCTGAAAACCAATGTAGTGTGTCTGAGTCTGTCACTCACTTCCTCTCACTCAGGTACTCCAAGCCCCCTGGTGACCGGTTCGTTCCCTGCGTCACAGAGTGAGTCCACTCCTCTCTCTACCTGCCTGCCTGCAAACACAAACAAATTTCACCCTCTCCATTGAGTTTATTTTGACCATAATGAGAAACAGCTGCTGCTACTCGTCATTTTACCCTGTTCATTTGGGCTTGTCACACTTGCACCTCCATTTAGGCAGTGATTGTGACCGTGTAGTACTTGATGTGAAGGGTTGAATTTAGGCCGGTTAACCCATGGAGAATGGAAGAGACTAGGTGTTGGATGACTGTTTTAAGTGGTGTCATGACATGAGATGAGGGACTATTTTTGCTGACCCATACTTTACCCCAGCTGGGCATAATGATTCTGTGCCTTTCAACAATAACCTGTTTCAGTTGACAAGCCAGGTGGGAAAATGTCATGAAAAACCAATGCAATCAAACCTATGCAATCAAAACAAATTACCAAATAAATTAGCCACAAAGTACTTCACAACAATCAGGACCTAATGCTGCTAGAACCCCAAAGACAAAGCGACAGAGACAATGTCACTAGGTAGGAAGACTCAATCACCCTTAAATGGCATACATAGATAATAAAATATTAAATTAAGTAGGTTGAACATGTCCCTGTATTTTTATATGCGGTAAAATTAAACTTTGCCGGCAGTGACCTAGATCTAGCGACGCTCCGGGAATAGACTGGACAGGTCTACGGTGGATGTGCTCTTTCTCATGCTACGGGAAGCCTCATTCTGGGCCTTGTGTTTCTAGAACCCTACACATGTGGCGCCTGTGGCATCCCGTTCCAGTTCTACAACAACCTGCTGGAGCACATGCAGTCCCACGCTGGTGAGTTACCTGCACCTAGAGGGAGATTACCCAACTGGCTCTACTCATGGAGTGAAGTCGTCAAATGGCTGGGAGGCAAGCTTTCAGCTTGATCAAGTTGGTCTCAGTCCAAGTTGAAGTTGAATTATACGCTTGTTAATGGCTTGATACTTTGATATTCTTTCAAACTACACCTTCATTTTGGAATAGTTTGACACAAACAGCTGCTGTATATCACACGATAAGGTTAAGATATATATCACACATCATATGTTTTACATATTACATTAATTACGCACTTTATTTGTCTTATGACCAGTGTCACCCCTGTAGTTTTATCCTTTGGTTAATTATTGGTTGTTTACTAACCCCATCTAACTGTTAGCCACTAGTTAACCCTCAGCTTTTAGCGTGGTGTGTGGTTGTGAGGCCAGTTGGACTTTGGAGGCAGATTATGGTAGTAAAAGTAACATTCACTTTTCTGTCAACAGCGCTGTTTGACATTCCTGCAGTCAGCATGCCAATTGCCCACTCCCTCAAAATGTGAGATATTTGTGGCATTGTGTTGTGGCAAAACTGCTCATTTTAAAGTGGCCAATATTGTCCTCAGCACAAGGTGCACCTGTGTAATCAGCTACTTGATTTGCCACACCTGTCAGGTGGATGAATTGTCTTGGCAAAGGAGAAATGCTCACTAACAGGGATGTAAACAAATTTGTGCACAAGCTTTTTGTGCATATGAAACATTTCTGGGATTTTTTATTTCAGGTCCTGAATGGGACCAACACTTTACATGTTGCGTTTATATTTTGGTTCAGTGTATATGGCCCTATAACAATGAACCAATTACTAACACTTTAGCTATTAGCCTTTAGCTATCCCTCTGTAGCTTGTAGCGGTTAGATACTGTAACCCTAGCTTAACAGTTAACCAACCTTCTGTCTGTTTCCCCTCAGCGGATAATGAAAAGCATACCAAAGGGGAGTCTCCAAAGACATCACCGGGCCCAGCCTCACAGGACCAGTTATGGAGGTCCCCCCAGCCCCAGCATCAGGCCCAAGCTCAAATAGTTCAAGTCCAGATACAGGCTCAATCCCAGGCTGCACAGAGAAAACACTCCATCAACCGTGAGTAGGCTACGAATCATTCAATATCGCTGTTATAGTCAATGCTGCCTATGAATAAACAGGGTTTCCACCCACTCTTGAAAATGTGCTATGGTGATGAAATTTCACTTGTGTTATAAAATACATTTTACCAGAACATGATTCGTATTTCGTAACCTAATAAATCCGATAAGCACCAAGCTCTGTTGACAGAGCGGTGCCATTTCTTTTGCAGAAACTTCTCTGAGGATTTTACATGTTGTGGTTGTAGTCTGCAGAGTTGTTTCTGCAGGTCGCAAAAATCAAAATAAGCATGGCACAATCTAAATGAAATGTAAAAGGCTTTGCAAGTAAAAAGCTTGCCGTATGCTCAGTGCTCCGTTGACATGTCAGAGAGAGGCTTGTTTTTGTAAGAAATTTTCTGAACAGAATAGGAATTTAATATGAAAAGCGTATTCTAAAATATAAAAATGCATGACGTCTCAAAATCAATATCCATCTTACCTCTATATTGTTTTATGTCCTCCGGATTCCAGAAGAAAGATGATGTGTTCTATGGTAAGCCTGTCGGTTAGCCTGTCGGTTAGCCTGTCGGTTAGCCTGTCGGTTAGCATTTTACATTTACATTACATTTAAGTCATTTAGCAGACGCTCTTATCCAGAGCGACTTACAAATTGGTGCATTCACCTTATGACATCCAGTGGAACAGCCACTTTACAATAGTGCATCTAAATATTTTAAGGGGGGAGGGGGGTGAGAAGGATTACTTTATCCTATCCTAAGTATTCCTTAAAGAGGTGGGGTTTCAGGTGTCTCCGGAAGGTGGTGATTGACTCCGCTGTCCTGGCGTCGTGAGGGAGTTTGTTCCACCATTGGGGAGCCAGAGCAGCGAACAGTTTTGACTGGGCTGAGCGGGAACTGTACTTCCTCAGTGGTAGGGAGACGAGCAGGCCAGAGGTGGATGAACGCAGTGCCCTTATTTGGGTGTAGGGCCTGATCAGAGCCTGGAGGTACTGAGGTGCCGTTCCCCTCACAGCTCCGTAGGCAAGCACCATGGTCTTGTAGCGGATGCGAGCTTCAACTGGAAGCCAGTGGAGAGAGCGGAGGAGCGGGGTGACGTGAGAGAACTTGGGAAGGTTGAACACTAGACGGGCTGCGGCGTTCTAGCATTCTCGCACAGCATCCAGCCTATGTGACGCAATGCCATAATCCTGATTAATTACCACTTTTTTTTCTCTGGTCTCCATTGATTTAGTCACCTTCATTTTGGCCAAATCTCCAATAACCTTTGAATGGATTATGATAGAGACGTGATTATTTTACCCCCGTGTCAAAATATGTGTGTTTTTGATTGGACACCCTAATTAAACACACTTTGGCCACACTGCCTATGAATACATACTTTATCTCTCTTGCTTAAACTCTTTCTCCTATCTCTACCTCCCTTTCCCATAGTTTTCCTCTATTTTTCTCTTTATCCCATCTCCTCTCCCTCTCTCCTCCTCCCTCTCACTGCATCTCACCCATTCCTCTCTCTCCACAGAGAACAGTGGTGGGTTACCGGAGAAGGAAAGGCAACAGGTAGCCGAGCGTCTCCTGAGGGTGATGTGTACAGACCTGGGCATGCTCAACATGCTCAACAGCAAGGACTTCCTGAAGCTAGCCCAGACCCTGGTGGACACGGGTGCCCGCCACGGTGCCTACTCCACCCGCGATGCCCTGGGCAACATGAGCTCTCTGGCCCTACGCCAGCTTCCCCGCATGTACAACCAGGTCAAGGTGAAGGTGACTTGCGCCCTGGGTTCCAACTCCTACCTGGGCATTGCTGTCACCTGCCACTCCCAGACAGTGGGGCCTGATGCCTGCCTAGTGCTGACAGCCTACCAGGTGGAGGGGTCCAGGCTCAAGCGCTATGTTTTAGGCGTCAAGGAGGCAGACCTGAGGGAGGCGCCAGAGCAGGTGCACCAGTGGACACAGAACGTGCTGTCGGAGTTCGTCATGTCAGACATCCGCACGGTGTACGTGACTGAGCCGCGGGTGGGGGTGGGGGGCTTGCCGCTGGGTGGAGGCGGGCGGAGGAGGGTGTGCCTGCGGTGTGCCGGGTGCTCGTTGAGTGCTGTAGTTCAAGCGGTGCTGGGGAAGCACAGCTTGCAGGCAAGGGGGCTCCACGAGCTGGCTGAGCTGTTGGCTGCCTGCCACGACATCTCCGCCTCCACCAGCCTCTTGTCCACCAGCGCAGCCACGGATGAGGGCATGTCTAACCCCTCCACTCACCCTGGGCTCAGCTCCACTCCTCCCTGCTGGGACCGCATGGCTGAGGCCCTCCTTCAGGTGCACTCCCACTTTGAGCAGATCTTCGAGGCGTATGGGAGGAGCAAGGCCACGGCTTCCACACTGCAGGGCCTCAACAAGCACCTTCTAGAGACACTGACCTGCCTGTTGGCCCCTCTGCGCCTGGCCGCCCTGGAACTCAGCAGCCAGAGGAGGCCAACCCTGCAACAGGTGCTACCTGTCTACCTGCGCTTGGAGAAACTGTTCACCTCAAAGGCTGGGGAAGTGGGGACCTCCAGCAAACTCTGCCATTACTTTCTGGAAGCTCTTAAGGAGAACTTCAAGGTGGAGAAAGCCCACCAGGTAGCCATGGTGCTGGACCCCCAGCTGAAGCTGCGTCCTGTCCCAGCCTACCAGCAAGAGGAGATCATCGCCCACGCCTGTGAGATGGCCACAGATGCCCGCGATGGTGGGGGGTCCGGAGGTGAGGATGTGGATGGACCCTCAACACTCAAACGGCTCCGCGTGGACGTCCCCAGGGGCGGGGTGAATGCCAGAGGGGTAGTAGCCGTGTCGTCGGGTGAGGCGTCGTCAGATGAATGCCAGACCCAGGTGAGGCAGGAGGTGTTCCAGTATCTGGCTGAACCGCTCCTCCAGGGTACCAACCCAGACCTCTTCCACTACTGGAGCACCACTGTGGGCGACCGCTACCCCAGACTGGCACGCCTGGCACTGTGGCTGCTGGCCGTGCCCGCTGTGGGTGTCCGCAGCGAGTGCGTGAGCGTCTGCGAACAGAGCTTGGCCATGAAGAGGAGGCAGCAGGTCACCGCCGAGGAGATGAACAAACTCATCTTCCTGCGCTCCAACATGGCCTGAATGTTACGGTCCGACCAATAAGGCTGACCGAACCACGACCATAGCTCGACTGTCCTAGACCGACCCACCAACGACTACACAGACTTTCTACAGCGGGATAGCGGAACCCATAGTGCCATCTTCTCAAGATGCTGATCAAACTGTGGTTAGTGCCAAATGCAACAAAGAAAAAATGAAATGTATTATCAGGGGTTGAATTGCTTTTAAAAATGATAGGATAAATGACAAGGATAGTAAGTAAGGGGTGTTGCGTCTGGTGCTAGCTAGTAACCGCTGTTATTAGTAGCCGTTGTTATTCTTTGGCCCTTAAAGATCTTGCTTTCACTGAATCACTTCTGACCCTTATGTGTCAAAGTCAATTTCATGCCTTTACTATGTTATCAAACTGCCGTCTTTTTACAATTTCTTCAATGGCTTGTAGTTGTTTGGCTTTAGTAGCCCTTCGAAGGACTAAAGGAGGAAGATTGGCCTTCGGTGGTTGTGTATGGTCTGGCATCACATCCGTTCTGGACAATGGTGCCATTGGAGTGATCTGTTACTGAGTGACTATACTGAATGACTTGATGGTTGGGGTGGGTGTGATTAGGAACTCGTCGGCCTGATTTGCTATCTATATTTTAGTAATAATAAATTCAATTGAAAGAGGAAAAGAACTTAAATGAAGTGGGCCTCCAACCCCACCCAGCCAACATGTTTCCATCCAACTCCCCACACCAGGAAACCATGTTTCCATCCAACTCCCCACACCTGGAAACCATGTTTCCCCACCCCCCTAGAAACTAGGTTTGCTCGTCAGTCAGCACTCCCCCCTCCAGGTGAGCAGAGGTGTCGAAAGCATTCCACAGGGATGCTGGCCCATGTTGACTCTAATGCTTTCCACAGTTGTGAAGTTGGCTGGATGTCCTCTGGATGGTGGACCATTCTTGAGACACACACATGAAAATGTTGAGCGTGAATACAACAGCGTTGTACCTACTACCATACCCCGTTCAAAGGCACTTCAAAATGTTGTCTTGCCCATTCACCCTCTGAATGGCACACATAGACAATCTATCCAATTTATTATCATTTATTATTTTGGGCTTTATACATTTTATTTGTATGTATTAGGCTTTAGCTAAGATTATTCGTTAGAGTCAAGTATATTTGTCCAGGCCTCAATTGTTCCTTGATTAGCACCATTCAGTCTCGCTGTGGATAATTCTGATATTAGAGCTTCTAACAGTAACTGTATCCACTGGAGAATTGGGAGAGAGTGAGGTGATTGCCATCTAAGACACAACAGCTTTTTTTGCGGCAATGCTGCCTGCCAGCAGTTAATCATCCCTTATTGAGAGGTTCAAGGAGCTATCGTTGTTAAGTAACATAATAGATGCAAAGCATTGAATATTTACATTGATGCACATTTAACTGCAGGGCACTCCCACATAATTTGAAAAATGTGCCTGCCTGATTTAGGGGACACAGTGAAGAGTTGGGAGTTGGGGCCAATTTGATCATAAAACACATCCTTGGTGATAAATACAGTCTGTGAACAAACTTAACATGTATAAATTAATGGTTTGTGTAGGTCATATTTTTCCATGTTCTGTTCATTAGTCAGATTCAATTAGATCAGTAGAACAATCCTTTTCTTAATGGCTAGCTCAGAATGAGCTTTCCAAGTTGTTTAGATATTATAGAGATCAGTCCTTTCCAGAGCCCAGATAATTTATTTATAAGTCCCATCATTGGATGGTTCGGTAGTTGGGTTTCCCAAGGGACTTCTTACGCCAGCATAGCTGACCTAAATTGTAAAAAAAAAAATGTTTTAAAATGTACAAAAGAAAAGAGTTGCCTGGTAATGTGTATATCTCTAATCTTGGAATATTCTCAAACCATTTCTGTCCATGATACCGGTAAAGGTACGGATTCCACATTTGGACCACTGGGGAGGATGCAAAAGGCTGCCCTACAGATCGCAAGGCATTCTTGTGATATATTGGAGCATGCCATTTTGATTCCTAGTTGCGTTGTTTAACAACTGGCGCAAAATAGAAATTGTGTGTGCTATAATGGGACCAAAGCATACTTGATGTTTTTTTAGGGGTTATATCTCTTCCATGGCAATAGGAGACAATATTTCTCTCTATTCAGCCAAGGGGAAAAATAATCATGTCTAAAACAATTTAGGATGGGTTGAAATGCTAGTGCCTGGAAATACTATTTTAAGTTTGGTAGGGATAGTCCTACGTCTTTCCCTCGTTGTGATTTTGTTCACTTTAGAGAGATGTCTGGTCTATCAAAAGCTTTTCCTGCATGGAGAGAGAATACAGCCCAAGGAGCATCTAAGATATGTCATAGTCGGGGAGGTTATCCGAGGATAAATGTTTTTGAACAAAGTCTCGAGATGGGACGACAGCATCTTGGAAAAAACGTTTAATATTTATGTTTATCAAAGATAGGAAGAACACTGGCAGGCATCCTTACCTTTTTTTTAAACTTAAAGTGAAATTAGTGCTGTATTCACATCTCTCCCAAATGAACCTTTGTGAACAGCTGTGTTAATCATTTCGAGCAATAGTGGACCTAATTGATTCCCAAAATTGTACTAGACCTCAGGAGGAATACCCTCCCATCCAGGTGATCATGCTAGCCCCAATGTCCTTTTGAGTTTACTGAAAGACATTTGGGCTCCCAGTGAGGTGGCTTCCTCTGATAGATGAGGTGTTCCTAATTATTTTAGAAAGGACTGGGTTGGTGTGGATTTATAATCCGAGGTATACAGTTCTTTATAGAAGTGGGAAAATATTTGATTCATTTGGGTTCTGATGGTAATTCCCGTGTTTCAGATTCAATAGTCGCTATGTCAGCTAATTGATCATCTTGTTGACCAGTAAATGACTGGGACGAATACCATGAAAGTAATGGTTGAGTCTAACTCGATGGATGGCAAATTCTGCTCTCTATCTTATCAGTAAATTAAGTTATGTCTTGACATTGGAAAGAGTAATAGCTACCTGGTCTGAAAATAGTGTTTGTTGAGAACTCACTAACGCAGTTAACGTTTCCAATTTTGATATCTTATTTAATTATGGACATGCAAGACAAGTACAATGAGACCATGTCTCTCCAGCATATACTCTCTGATTACAACCTCATTGATGCCTGGCGAGCAAATAATCCTAAAGCAGAGGAGTACACTTTCCACTCAAACAGGCATAATACGTTCTTCTGTCCCGATAACAACATGGAAATCAGTTAATTCTAACAATATGTTCAGAGAATCAAAAAACCTAGGCTCATATGAATTTGGAGGATACACATTAAGGCATTTTTCTTCCATTATGGACACATTTAAGGAAAGTGATTCTGCCTTCTTGGTCTTCGCCTTTTCCCAATATTATAATTACACCTTTTAGTTTTGTTCGGGGCTGAAAAGCAGTCTTTTTTTTATTTTTACAAATTCTCTTTTCTTGAGCAGATGTGTTTCTTTGAACTTTGCTATATTAATATGGTTTCTTGCTAGGATATCAAGACAGCGGGAACGTTTAATAGAACTATTAAGGCCCTTCAAATTCCGAGAGAGAACAGCTAGTGTGGACATTGAAGAAAACAAAAAGAAATCATAATGTATTATAATGGATGTAATTTGTTTAAATTATTTAATTTTTTGGTTTCTTTCCTTTCTTTCCTTGTTTTTTCTATCCTTGTCTTTTATTTAATTTACTCAATCGTGGGCATGTAATACCATTGACAGCCGTTACAAATAGCCATCCCACATTAGGGAAGTGGGAGCTAAAGATTCATGGTCCCCCAGACTAACCGCCACACCTCCCCCAGAACACCCCACTACCTCGGTGTGGTGGACACATTGTCATATAACTGGCTATCAGGAGCACATTTCATTTGTCTATGAAATCAGGCCCATCCCTCTTGTGGTGTTATTTGGTCCAACTTCTCAGTAAAATCTTGACCTCCCACTTTCTTTTGCAATAAATCCTCCCAGTGTATAATATTGTTTGACAGTTATTTTGAAAGAATCTAATACTAAACATATCGGTTTTGAGTTTAAAAAATGAAAACCTTCCCCAGCAGAATCGAGCGATTCTTTATCGTGTTGCATCTCTCCCTTAAGTCACAATTTAACTCTTTGTGGAGATATAACACAATAGTATAAAACAGGGAGTAAACACATGTACTTTTGCCCAAAAGTTGGAAACTATGGCCCAATGCCAGAAAATATGTAACAAATCCTCCACTTCCACACCAAAAAAATTGCACAAATGGGATTGTTCAATGCCCCATATTTGAAACATCTTGTAGCCAGAAATGTGTACAAGATCTTCAACTGAAACATTCGGATTGTGAAGATTGTTTTATACTGAACAAAAATATTAACTCAACATGCAACAATTTTAAGTTACAGTTCATATAAGGAAATCAGTCAATTGAAATAAATTCATTAGGCCCTAATCTATCGATTTTTTTTTTTTCATGACTGGGAATACAGATCTACATCTGATCACTGATACCTTAAAAAATAAATAAAGTAGGGGCATGGATCAGAAAACCAGTCTGTATCTGGTGCGACACATCTCCTTCGCATAGAGTTGATCAGGCTGTTGATTGTGGCCTGTGGAATGTTGTCCCACTCCTCTTCAATGGCTGTGTGAAGTTGCTGGATATTGGTGGTAACTGGAACACACTGTACTCAGTGGGTGACATGTATGGTGAGTATGCAGGCCAGGGAAGAACTGGGACATTTTCAGTGTCCAGGAATGGTGTACAGATCCTTGCGACATGGGGCTGTGCATTACCATGCTGAAACATAAGGTGATGGCGGCTCATGAATGGCATGAAAATGGGCCTCAGGATCTCATCACGTTATTTCTGTGCATTCAAATAGCTTTCAATAAAATGCAGTTTGTTGTCCGTAGCTTATGCCTGCCCCTACATAACCCCACCGTAAACATGGGGCACTCTGTTCATAATGTTGACATCAGCATATTGCTTGCCCACACAACGCTATACACGTGGTTTGCGGTTGTGAGGCCAGTTGGACGCACTGACAAATTCTCTAAAATGACGTAGGTGGCTTATGATAGATAAATGAACATCACATTTTCTTTGCAACAGCTCTGGTGGGACATTCTGTAGTCAGCCAATTGCATGCTCCCTCAACTTGACATCTGTGGCATTGTGTTTGACCAAACTGCACATTTTAGTCGCCTTTTATTGTCCCCAGCACAATGTGCACCTGTGTAATGATCATGCTGTTTAATCAACTTCTTGATATGCCACACCTGTCAGGTGGATGGATTCTCTTGGCAAAGGAGAAATGCTCACTAAAAGGGAGGGAACACATTTGTGCACAACATTTGCAAGAAATAAGCTTTTGGTGTGTATGGAACATTTTCTGTGATCTTTTATTTCAGCTCATGAAACACGGGACCAACACTTTAAATCTTTCGTGTAATTTTGTTCAGTGAATGGGAGTATCAAACTGCTCTTCCCAGAAAGTGGAATGGGATGGCAACCAATTTGTTGTTTTCCAAATGAAAATTATACGTCTTTATAGATTTTAACTCTACTTAACCGTCAGTAGCTGTGTTTTCATCCAATTGGTGACAGATTTTCATGCAATTATTAAAAAATATGCATTAAAAGGATATGAGCATTTTCCCACAAGTGGTGTGTCCACAAAACAGATTTGTTCCAGATAGAAAATCAGTGTGTGATGTTTTATGCACAGAAAATGTACTTTTTCACATACGTTTTTTTGTACAGAATAAAACTCCAGTAGCAGTGTGTGGATAAAATCACTGGGGAAGCCAGACCCGCCAAACCTTAACACCCACCCGCTTAACCCGGAAGCCAGCTGCACCAATGTGTAGGAGGATACACCATTCAAGTGATAACCGAAGTCAGCCTGTAGGCGCCCTGCCCACCATAAGGAGTCGCTAGAACACGATGAGCAAAGTAAAGCTCTCACCGTCTAACCCGGACGATGCTGGGCCAATTATGCACCGCCCTATGGGACACCCGGGCTGGGATCGAACCCGGGTCTGTAGGGATGCAGGTCCTTAGACTGCTGCGCCACTCGGGAGGCCCAATCACTCACAATTTAGTCCAATCACTGTAAGCTAAATATAATTTGGCTGTCCATGGTTCTGATTTATGTGTGTGTGCACGTTCATATAAGTAGAAAAATATGTTGACTCTCCCTATTTGTTGAGAAAAGCCAATGCCATCCTCCTCTCGTTATTGTTGATGAAACGGTGTATCACTCTGTCATACAGTACACACTACTTTTTTGTTGTCCTAGGCTACCTGGCTAAAATGCTTGCTCTCTAGCCTAACTTCCATTCTTGGGCAACGTTAGCTAGTTAACATTAGCCTTCTACATCTAGCTACATATTGAACTTCCATCATCTCGGGCCAAGGGCACAACAATGATTGAATTAATGGTTGGATCAGAATCACCATTATAATCATTGGCCATTACCGAGAATTAAATCCACAAGTCCAAATCTCGATGTCCATCATGGCTAATGTAGGAAAGTGCCAACTTTAGCTAGCTACTCTACAGTTTTGTCACACAAACTGTTGCATTAAATAGCAAATGTGCCTACTCTGGTCTTGGCACGTGCGATCTAGCCAACAACTATCAAATACCGTGTGGGTAGGCTAGTCTACATGATGAGATTATTATGGATTAGAATATGTTTGTCAAACGGCAGTCAAGCATTGATCATCATGTTACCAGAATCTGCACTTTCACCACCCTGTGAAATTCATCATAAATAATTTATTCTGTAGTTTAATAAACTGTGTGGTTTCCCGAGTCATTGAGGGAGGACCACACACCATATCATCTTGTGACTCCAAATGTACTTCGATATGATGGTTGTTCTATAAATATTTAAGCATAAGGGTGTTTCCACTACCATTTCATGCAAAATACATTTTACAGACACAGAAAGATCCCACCATGTCAAACAACCAAATTATCTGTCAGCATTTATGAAATGGTACCGAAACTTCCTGTTTCCATCAGTTGTCAGGATTTTTGATTGATACGCTATGACTTTACTCGCATAAAAACTGGATGGAAACCTGGTTTGTGAGATTTAATGAGGTCTACAAACAGGTTCTCTTCTCTTTTAACCCTTGTTGTTTTTAAAGACAGTCTCACTATACCAAACTCCATGTCTTTACGTATAATATGTCAGTTTCTGATATATTAGTCTTTCTTAGTCTTCATTTTGTCATTTGTACTTTTTACATCGAATATAGACCCATGTATTCATTTATCCAAAGCAAATAGTCCAAAGAAACTTACTGGTGTGGCAATTATGGTTTTATGCTTTTAATTCATGCACTGATTTTTCTTGTAGGGTAAACATTTTTGGCATGGTTGATCCATCCCCGCACTTGAGTTTTGTCTGTCCTCCATTCAGTGACACATTCCACTTTCTCATTTAGGAGTTGTTTGTGAAATCTATTGTTGCCTTTGTGAAGCCTTGCACAAATAAGTTGGAGTCCAACTGGCTAGCTAGACCAGTACTATATTGGAAGTGAGTGTCACACACACCTCGGTACACACATGTTGTTAACATGTCTATTCAGTGTAGATGGTTGACTTAACTTTCCTCTGTCCATAGCATCTGAGTTCTTTTTTAACCTCCAGAACTCAAGGACATACAGTTAAGGCTATGATTTTGTCCGACATAATGAAATAATAAGTGTAGGATATAGATTGATTTCATTTTTAAGTGTTTTTTTTTTAGACAACCATAGTCGAGGGATTTAACCTGTAGATCTTACATAAGAATTTCCAACAGTAAATTCTCCTGGACATGCAGTCGTTGATTTGGTGATCTCCAATACTATACACTTGACTCGTACACTTTGTTGGTAGGATGAGAATTTATAACAAAGATATGCATGCAATCAATGAGAGGACTGATCTATTCTAAAACGGAACCGTTTCAGGGGGTCAGAAGTTGCTCATAGGCAGTTGACCTCAGATCAGTGTCTAGGGGCAACTTCAGCCTCCTTTCAAGGGGTGGCAGCATGCGAATACAATAACTGTTTTACGTCAGTAGAGGGAGCAAGTGTTGCAGAAATGAGGCGTACAGTTTGATAACGCCATACCTCTTTTTATAAACTAGCATTTCAAGGGTTTTGATACACACAACTCAAATACTGTTTGTTATAAAGAACTGAATTCAGATGACGAAAATATATATATTTTGCCGCTAACTAATGGCTTCGCAGAAACGCAGGTCTTGTTTTTATCCGGTGGGTATAACAAGATGCTAATGTTCACTGTAAGTACAAGATGGCTAACACATACTCTTTCCTTCTCCTTCAGAAATGTAGACTATTCTCAATTCTAATTCAGCATCAATGTTGTTTGTCTTATTTTATGGAAACATGTCATATTGTTTGTACTTTTTATACTCTGCTAGACTACAATTTTTTTTTATTTTAACTTATTTTAATTCCACCATATTTGTCTTATCGGTAGGCCTAATTTATACTTTTGTAGTGACTATTTTGATATACTGCTGATGATAGGATACAAAGTGTTTTGTTTCAGAATGTCAGAAGTGACTGCACTGTAGAATGTTCTGAAATACGTTACCCACTGTAGTATGTGCTGTGTGAATAAACTGGCTGAAATGAGCATTATCCTCTGACCACGTTCTAATGTGCAGTGTGGATGCATTGAGAGGAGTGTGTTTGTGAGACAGAAAGGACTCTTAACATGTAGACCAAGTTCGAGAGAGAGAGAGAGAGAGAGACACTCAAATATGAACATACTGAGACAGGTGGCTGCTTTTTTTCAGTGCCATACAGAGGACTTCCACAAGTCGCTCTGGATAAGAGCGTCTGCTAAATGACTTAAATGTAAATGTAAATGAGAGAAAGAAAGCTGCTGAGGGAAAAACTGAGGGTTGATGGAAAGGGGCGAGAGGCCTTACATAAAGGCAGAGTGAGAGAGAAGACTCACATGGAAGGATGGAGAGAAGCCATACAGAGGGTGGTTGGTTGGAGGTTTCGTGTGAGGGTTCCCTGGGGGCCACTGGTGTGGTGAGAGAGCGAGGGGGAGCGTGGGTTTTGGCCTGCTGTCTTTCTTCCTCCACTCGTACCCGGGTCACTGAGCCCCCGAGGCACTGCAGACTGCAGCCATGCAGAAACACCCTTGATGGTTTCTAAGGTTACTCCCACAACTAGCCTGCCCGCGAACGCTCATTCACAGCACATGTGCCCATCCGGGCCTCCGTTTCCACGCCCCACTGCTGAAGGTGAGTTTTTCCATACCATTTAACCACGAGTTGGATGCCAAGTTTGGTATTGCTTACATTACAAGTGTTAGGGTAGCTCAAATGTTTGGTCATTTAGAAAGCAGAGGGGAGAGAGGGAAAAAAACACCACCCGTAGACAATTACTTCTGTTATGCACTAGTAAGAGAAGTTGTTGCATCTCAGCTCTTTCTAAGGGTAGCATAGAAATGTTGTGCACACACGTTTTCACATTCACTTTAGCACCTCTATATAAACTGTAGCTTTATAATGGGTTTAACCTGACTAGTGCTTAATTTCATTGGCAGACAAGTTAGTTTTAGAGGACTCTGGGATTGTGAGGGGTTCCCCTGTTTACACTCTGGGCCAGCAGGTGGCAGTACAGCCTTTAGCTCAATGGAGCTGGAGACATTCTTCAGGGGGTGAACTGGGAAAACATTGATATGCCAACTCCAGGTAACCTCTGGCTTTGCTATGTCGTGCTGTGCTTTAGGGACTGATCTGCTTCCAGCCCTAAAGTACGAGGCAAATTTATTTAACAGGCAAGTGCTGCCAAGACCAGGGGGCCATCCAATCACAATTATTTTGGATTTGTTTTGTGGCACACGTGCAGCATGTGTATGCATTTTTTAAAATATTTCACATATTGAGACAGGAGTGCAACTCGATAGCGTGTTGCCCTTAAGGTAAATGTGAGAATAGTTTTTTCGTCCAGGTGCAGCAAGTAGTGAATTACCAGAGAGCACACCTCACCCCAAAGTGAAAACCCATGAGTTTTGATCAATGAGATGAGACTGATTATTGCAAGGTACCATCACTGGCATAACGCAGTTTCTCTCAACCACTTGCAAGGGAATTTGGGCCCTAATTCTATTTTTTTAAATATAACTGTCCTGTATAAGCATTTTGCTACATCCACAATGCCATCTGCTAAATATGTGTATGCGACCAATGAAATGTGGTTTTAGCCTACCTGAACCTGCATGACTTGATCCGTCCTTGCGCTCTCTCCCAGTTTGGACAGAAAGTTGTGTGTAAAACCAGTCTTAATGCCAAATAAGTTAGTTCACCCTCTAAACACCACCTTACTAGGGATTGTTTCATTATGCAGTGAAGTGGCCAACCCGCGGGGGGACTTGCCTGTTTTGCATCTTATTTAGGCATTAATACGTGTCCATATCAGTTTGCAAACAATGTAAAAAAAATCATATATAATTGAGTTAATAAAGCCGCATACAAACATGGTCTCTTTTTTTTGTTGTTGAGTAAAGTATCTCCAAAATGCAGGTGTTTCAGCCTAGCTCAGAGTTTTCTGTGGTGGGGAAAGCCAGCAGAAAATACGGAGCATTGCGCCGTGATTGGCTCAGTGTCTGTCATTAATGGGGATACTATGTCACCACCAAGTCTAAAGGGAGACCTCATTCTTGCCCCTTGGGTGCCGCCATAGAGTTGCATTAGAAGTCCCCATCCAAGAAGGATCAAGGTCATTGGCCACAGATAAAATTACATCAAATCACATTATATGTACAGTAGCTTTGATTGGACTAATCATGTCAACATCATATTTTTCAATCTTAGCATCGTTATAAATCAAGTTGACAATCTACTGGCAATTCCTTGTCATATGAAGAGAAATTATAAAATGAGTGGTTTGGAAGGAATCAGTGGCTTTGTGGTCTGGGATTACGGGGCTCTTTTCCAAGTCTTTTTTCCCACGAAGGACTGCCACACCACCTTCCGGTTCATGTGAGCACAGCACAACAAGGTGTGTCCAAAAATGTATTTTATGCTGCTGCATAAATGATATAATATACCAGGGAGATATGTATACTGTAGCTAAGAAAGTAACACTAAATATATGTTGTGTAGTAAGATGTTAGTAGCCCATGTGCCTCACCCTAATAATTTGGTCTATTTATTCCTCTTAATTTTGCCTACTGTTCTGATTTGGTGGTGGACATGCAGCCCATAATCTGTTTTAGAGAAATGTAGTCATTGAATATTGTAAGAGTCTGCTTATATGCCACCTTTTATTTATCTTACGGTTCTGACTTGGTGTACAGGGAGAACACTAAGAACGGCCCATGTTCTGAATTCTGTCGCTGTACATTTCAAAAGTGCTAAACAAATAGTTATATTGACTAGCATTACGTCCGTTCCAGCTCGCTCATTGTCTTTATCGTAATGATGGATTGCCTCGTATCCACTTATCGTCCCTTTATGCCACAGTTTATACATTTGTAAGGACAACAAAGTCAAGGTATTGGAGTGGCCATCACAAAGCCCTGACCTCAATCCTATAGAACATTTGTGGGCAGAACTGAAAATGCGTGCGTGAGCAAGGAGGCCTACAAACCTGACTCATTTACATCAGCTCTGTCAGGAACAATATTCCCCAAATTATTGTGGGAAGCTTATGGAAGGCTACCCGAAACATTTGGCCCAAGTTAAACAATTTAAAGGCCATGCTTAAAGATACTAATTGAGTTTATGTAAACTTCTGACCCATTGGGAATATGATGAAAGAAATCAAATCTGAAATAAATAATTCTCTACTATTATTCTGACATTTCACATTCATAAAATAAAGTGGTTATCCTAACTGATTTAAAACAGATAATTTTTACTAGGATTAAATGACAGGAATTGTGAAAAACAAAGTTTACATGTATTTGGCTAAGGTGTATGTAAACGTCCGACTTCAACTGTGTCTAGTTGAAGACGGAAGTTTACATACACCTGAGAGCTGCCTTTTGTGCAGGGACTGCTCATTAGCTCCCATGCTCCTCAGGTGTGTGGGGCGTGGTGGCTCAGGTCCCATGTAAACACACTCATTCCCACAACGAGACAAACTCACAAAAGGAGGTTAAACAATTCAAAGAAAATGAAGTCACTCAAATAAGAAATAAACTAAAAAAACAGCACAAAATAGAATAAATATTTAAAGCATTTCTAGGTTAATGTATTCAAAATAAAGTACACACAAGGGAATAAAGAAAAAGGACTAAATAGAACCATAGGGACACGTGACATTGCTACCTCAATCAAGCTTTTACCATCCCTGTAACTAGCTTCTGCAGAAGTTTATTTCAACTAAATCTCATAAAGAACGACCTAAGAAGCATTAGGGTCTCGGTCTGACATACTCTTTTGAACACCTGAGTAAACTCCACGCATTGCACTGGCGCCGTCCAAGCCTTGACCACGGCATTTGTTCACCGATATCCCCTTTTCTTTCAATCAGTAAAAAGTATATCAATAATTCATGGCCTGAAGCACTTTTTCAGTCACATTCCTGAAGCCCAAGAAAAAAAAACATTTTTAAAAAGCACTTGGCTACCTACATATGGAAATTCAAAAAGTGTATGAATGACTTTATAGAGGGTAACTGTCAATGATGTATTAAATACAAACATGTAAAGCAATGTTGGAATGACCAATGTAGATATTTTCAAATACATGCAACTTAAAAGTTTCATATCAGGATATTTTGATTAGAAATCTTTTGGACATCAGAGCAGTGTTTGGGGAATGCTATTTGATTCAGAAAAGGATATTTATAAGATGGGTACGATATACAAAATCTTTCAGAAAGCCTATCCTATCCAACTGTATCTCTTCGGGGGGAAAATAAATTATTGGAACCAAGACTTAGAAATAACAGATATTGGCAGAAGATGGAGGGAATGTTGGAACATGACTAATGAAATTACAGTTTACGAAAATGTAGTATAAGCTAATGTATAGGTTTAATTATAAAGAAAAATGCACATTTGACTGCACAATGTCAGAGTCATGTCTTAAATGTAAAACTGACAATGACTCAATAATTCATGCCTTCTGGGAACGCTAGAAAGTCAAAGTTATGGGCGTTAGTTAGAAGGTTGCCTGTCAGAACTATTACAATATAAAGGTATTTTTAATTTGCTTGTCTGTATATTTTAAGACATGGAATATGAGGGTGCAGTGAGATACCAGATAGGTTGTCTGTATATTTTAAGACATGGAATATGAGGGTGCAGTGAGATACCAGATAGGTTGTCTGTATATTTTAAGACATGGAATATGAGGGTGCAGTGAGATACCAGATAGGTTGTCTGTATATTTTAAGACATGGACCTCCATCGTTAACAAAATGGAAAGGTCAAAAGCTTTTATTATCTAAATGTTGAAAGTGTGTGGGCGATGGAGAGAAACAATGGTGCAGTTTGAGGCCATGTGGTGGAGAGTGATGCGGGCGCTGGAGATGGGGTTGTGAGCAGGTGGGTTTGGGAAGGTGTGAGGGTATGGTTTTAAAATACAAATAGATTGTACCAAACAAAAGACATCGATGACCGGTGTATGGGCCTGTGTGCCCCCCACCCCGGTATGACTGTGGGTAACATGCAAAATGTAATGGATGTCATAAGGTGAATGCACCAATTTGTAAGTCGCTCTGGATAAGAGCGTCTGCTAAATGACTTAAATGTAAATGTAAAATGTAATGAAGTAAGCAGCCTACACACAGGTCTGATCTGATGACTCTCACTGGGCATTGTCATGTTTATCCTACAATACAAGCCACTACTAGCCCTTCACATTGTCTCCATCTTGGCAGTTCTCTCATTCCCAACGCTAACAGGTGTCCAATTGACAGTTTATAACAGAGTTTGGCAGATCCTTCGTCCCCAGTCGATGAAAATGAGAGGAGAGCCACTTTCGACTCAATTCAGGCCACGCCCCAAGTCCCAATTGGACTTCTTGATTGTTACTCAAGCAGAGAGAGAACCACAGCTTCATCTTGCTTTCTGGACATGCATCTCATACCATGTGCCTGACAACGACAAGGGTGCTGGCACCTCCACCTCAGACAACCGGTGGGCATCCCACCTGTCTCCAGCTGTCTGTTCAGTGAGCGCAGGGAGACAGAGGAGGACACAAGAATAGAAGTATAGAGAACTCCTGTACCTGACAGTGGCAGCAGTGCTGTAGTTCTTTGTCACAGGCGGTGACTTTATCCGTAGTGACATGGATGTACAGAAGTGCCAGAGCGCATCCACCCCACCGCTGTCAGGTGACAGGAAACATTCCACCTAGCCCCCCCCCTGACTTCACAGGCACCCAGTGTGCCTGCCTAACTGCATCTCCCTCCCTGCACACCTACACACAGAGAAACACACACTTTGTACTGGATTCAACATCCAGCCACATCGATGGGGCTTTTCCCCATGATCCAGTATGGCATAAAGATTGTGAGCGTGTTGAATACATTCAGTTGGACATCTGGCTAGGTATCCCCCTTTCCCTCTCCCTTTTAATTTTATTTTTAAAGACACATACAGGCTTTATGTGGGCTTTTTTGTGGTCCTTCTGTAGCTCGGTAGAGCATGGCGCTTGTAACGCCAGGGTACTGGGTTCGATTCCCGGGACCACCCATACGTAGAATGTATGCACACATGACTGTAAGTCGCTTTGGATAAAAGCGTCTGCTAAATGGCATATATTTATACTTCTGGGCTACACACAATACTTATAGAACATTGTACAGAAGAGATGGCGTGTTAGGCGGTCTTATCCTATAATGACACAGAATTTAAGTATCACTGTCATGTTTGCAGTTGTGTTAGTAATATATACAGTGCTTCTAATAGACACAGTATACAGGTGTAACTACTAATAGTGTACTGTCTACTTCAGAGAAAAAGCACACGGATGTATCGCTGTCCACTGGTGAAATACACAGGTGATACTTTCCCCATCACCCACAACCTCCAAACATACAGTATACCAGTGTTAATATTTCATAGTAATGTGGTGAGAGGAAGGTGTGAAAAGATGATGTAGTGGTCTTGGCTTGAGGAGGACGACCGTGGTCAGTGTGTGAAGTGAGGTGAAGGTTGAACTGCCTGTCTATAAATAGAGCTGTGATCTCTCCATTATTATTTATTAATCATAGTCATGATCTGGGGACTTGGGCCAGCTCCCTGCATGATGTCTGACAACCAATGAGAATGTCAAGATGGAGATGACAAGGAAGGGCAGCGAGTGAGCGCAGTCTGCTGTGTTCTCTCTGTGGCCAAATCTGCAATGATCATATCCCTAATCTTCATCAACATTTCATTTGAAAGTTAGCTCATTTTCTTCCCTTCCCATGTCACTGCAGGGGATGCTAGATACAAAATTGTCATTTTTTTTCAGGTAATCGTAGCAAATGTATTAATTAATTCAGTCCCTTGGCTTGTAGTGTCAGTCTTTCTATGTAGAACAGTCAACGGAAATGTTGAGAGTTGCTATCAATGAGTCAGTCAAATTTATGACACACAACACTGAAAATGGACAACAAAAGCATTTTTCCCTTGACAAGGGTCAAGTTCCTGTGGCACAACACGTCTACTGTCAGAGAATTCAAAACATGAAAATTATAGGACAACAAAACTCTCAGGCAAGTTGTTGTCTGCTTCCGTGGTAGCGTAGAGTGAAGGTGATTAACCCTCTGGAGTCTAAGCCAGGGGAGGGGGGTTTCTACTAAGCTAACATGGAATCATTTAGCTATTTGACTTTTTGAATTTTAAGACTTAAGGTATCAAAAATACATATTATAACATTATTTAATGAAACATTGAATTTGGCATTACTGCTGTTAGCCCATTGAATAACAGATTATTATTTAAATACATTTTTTAGGGTGTAGATCAGCTTTAATTGTGCAGATTGTAGAGTCCAATGTAATTGTCTGCATCATTTCCAATCCCACATATATTTTTGGGAATATACAGTGCATTCTGAAAGTATTCAGACCCCTTGACTTTTTCTGCATTTTGTTACGTTACAGCCTTTATTCTCAAATGGATTATTTTGTAGAAATGTTTGCAAATTTATAAACAATTTTAAACAGATATACCTTATTTACATAAGTATTCAGACCCTTTGCTATGAGACTCAAAATTGAGCTCAGATGCATCCTTTCCATTGATCATCTTGATGTTTCTATAACTTGATTGGAGTCCACCTGTGGTAAATTCAATGTATTAATTGTACATGATTTGGAAAGGCACACACCTATCTACAGTGCATTCGGAAAGTATGTAGACCCCTTGACTTTTTCCAAATTGTGTTACTTTATAGCCTTATTCTAAAATTGATTAAATTTCTTTCCTCCCTCATCAATCTACACACAATACCCCATAATGACAAAGCAAAAACAGTTTTTTATTTTATTTTTGCAAATGTATAAAAAAAATGGAAAATGAAAAATAGGGCTAGAGAATCGAAGGCCCATGAATATAATAAGAAACCTTAGGTGCTTGCTTAAGGCCGGTAGCAATTACTACAGAATGGAGCCACGAAGCAGAAACAGGGGATGGCCACCTGACAGGCCCGGGCAGAGGGACAAGGTGAGGGCTCCGGTTCAGGAGGTCAGGTTTGGCCACAGGCCGAGACGAAGGTCTCATAATTAGTGACCACAGGTCCGCAGCAGCAGAGCTCCAGCGGCAACGAGAGGCCCCAGGAACAGAAGATGGAGTCGGCTGGATCTCCACAGCAGCGACAGGACAGGAAACAGCGGCACACCTGAAAGAGAGGGAGACACTGAGTGCACAGAGCTGTTGACTTGGGGCCTGACAGCGCTACTGACTTGGGGCCTACAGACTGTGAGCTAGGGAATGTTAGATCTATCAGGATGGAAAGCTCTGGGCCTACTGGTATAGGAAATCTTGGGCCCAAAACAAGGGTCGGCAGAACCTGTGTCACTGGAGACGGTGATGGCACAACTGTGGGAACCTGTTGAGACTCTGCGACAGGAGATGTGGGAGTGGCGAGCTGAAGCTCCCAAGACAGGAGCCTGTGTAGTAGGCCACACTACTAACTTGCACTCCATTGTTGGAACAGGCTGGAGCAGCATGGCTGGGGTCGGCTGGAGCACAGTGGCAGGGTGCTCCACCAGGATGAGTTCTGGTAGCTCCACTGGCCCTGGAGAAAACTGTAGCACAACTGTGGGGGACTACACAGCAGGGGTCGGTTCTGAGACCGGAGCTAATGGTGAGGCTGATGTGGAACGGCACTGCGTCTCGAGCATCTCCTGACATCTGGCATCAATGAGCTGGTCGTGCTGGCACCGCAGAACCTCATTCTGGCACTTCTGGTGTAGTATCTGTTGCATGATGAGATGCCATTAACTTCTTCGGCAGCTTGGTGGCACAGGTCACATTTCTCCCCCTCTAAGACGTCTTTCAGTTGTAAGAGGAGAGGACTGGCTGAGGTAATCAGGTGACACCTGGCAGTGCCCATCAGGTAAGTACAGGCGATGGTGGTCGGGGGAAGAAGGCCACCGGCTGTAGTATATCCTGTATCAAGTGCTCAAGAAACCCCTCTAGCTACTCTCCGTTGTAGGAGTGGCATGTGGATGTGTGTGGTAGTCTGTGTGCTTTGACTCGTAGCCATCGCCATAATTGTCAAGATATTGTGGCAAGTGAGCAGGTCTGCGCGGACATATACATCTTGTGGAGAATCTTTTCTGTTAACTGTCATCCTTGGACTATAGCAGATACTGGATCCAGCTCGAAGGACCATGACAAATAAGGGTAGGGTTGTAGAGAATTGAAGAACCATGAATATACAGTTGAAGTCGAGGTTTACATACACCTTAGCCAAATACATTTAAACTCAGTTTTTCACAATTCCTGATATTTAATCCTTGTAAAAATTCCACTTCTTAGGTCAGTTAGGATCACCACTTTTTATTTTAAGAATGTGAAATGTCAGAATAATGGTAAATAGAATGATTTATTCCAGATTTTATTTCTTTCATCACATTCCCAGTGGGTAAGAAGTTTGCATACACTCAATTAGTATTTGGAAGCATTGCCTTTAAATTGTTTAACTTGGGTCAAATGTTTCGGGTAGCCTTCCACAAGCTTCCCACAATAAGTTGGGTGAAAATTTTGGCCCATTCCTCCTGACAGAGCTGGTGTTACGGAGTCAGGTTTGTAGGCCTCCTTGCTCGCACACACATTTTCAGTTCTGCCCACAAAATGTTCTATAGGATTGAGGTCAGGGCCTTGTGATGGCCACTCCAATACCTTGACTTTGTTGTCCTTAAGCCATTTTGCCAAAACTTTGGAAGTATGCTTGTGGTCTTTGTCCATTTGGAAGACTCATTTGCGACCAAGCTTTAACTTCCTGACTGATGTCTTGAGATGTTGCTTCAATATACCCACGTAATTTTCCGTCCTCATGATGCCATCTATATTTTGTGAAGTGCACCAGTCCCTCCTGCAGCAAAGCACCCCCACAACATGATGCTGTCACCCCTGTGCTTCACAGTAGGGATGGTGTTCTTCAGCTTGCAAGCCTCCCCCATTTTTCCTCCAAACATAATGATGGTCATTATGGCCGAACAGTTCTGTTTCATCAGACCAGAGGACATTTCTCCAAAAAGTATGATCTTTGTCTCCATGTGCAGTTGCAAACCATGGTCTGGCTTTTTGATGGGGGTTTTGGAGCAGTGGCTTCTTCCTTGCTGAGCGGCATTTCAGGTTATGTCGATATAGGACTTGTTTTACTGTAGATGTAGATACTTTTGTACCCGTTTCCTCCAGCATCTTCACAAGGTCCTTTGCTGTTGTTCTGGGATTGATTTGAACTTTTCGCACCAAAGTACGTTCATCTCTAGGAGACAGAACATGTCTCCTTCCTGAGAGGTATGACGGCTGCGTGGTCCTATGGTGTTTATACTTGCCTACTACTGCTTGTACAGATGAACATGGTACCTTCATGCATTTGGAAATCACTCCCAAGGATGAACCAGAGTTGTGGAGGTCTACAATTTTTGGGGGGCTGATTTTCTTTTGATTTTCCCATGATATCAAGCAAATAGGCACTGAGTTTGAAGGTAGACCTTGAAATACATCCACAGGTACACCTCCAATTGTCTCAAATGATGTCAATTAGCCTATCAGAAGCTTCTAAAGCCATGACATCATTTTCTGGAATTTTCCAAGCAATTAAAAAATATCTGAAACTTTAAACATCCCACAGAGCACCATTAAATCCATTATTAAAAAAATTGAAAGAATATGGCACCACAACAAACCTGCCAAGAGAGGGCTGCCCACCAAAACTAAGGGACCAGGCATGGAGGGCATTAATCAGAGAGGCAACAAAGAGACCAAAGATAACCCTGAAGGAGCTGCAAAGCTCCACAGCAGAGATTGGAGTATCTGTACCACTTTGGTACCACGCCGTACACTTCACAGAGCTGGACTTTATAGAAGAGTTGCCAGAAAAAAAGCCATTGCTTAAAGGAAAACATAAGCAAACATGTTTGGTGTTTGCCGAAAGGCATGTGGGAGACTCCCCAAACATATGGAAGAAGGTACTCTGGTCAGATGAGACTAAAATGTAGCCTTTTGGCAACAAAAAATGCACCTATCAATGCCTGGTGCAAACCTAACACCTCTCATCACCCGAGAGCACCACCACCACAGTGAAGCATGGTGATGTTAGCATCATGCTTTGGGGATGTTTTTCATCATCAGGGACTGGGAAACTGGTCAGAATTGAAGAAATGGCGGATGGCACTAAATACAGGGAAATTCTTGAGGGAAACCTGTCCAGAGACTTGAGACTGGGATGGACAATGACTCTAAGCATACTGCTAAAGCAACACTTGGTTAAAGGGGAAATATTTAAATGTCTTAGAATGGCCTAGTCAAAGCACATACCTCAATCCATTTGAGAATCTGTGGTATGACTTAAAGATTGCTGTACACCAGCGGAACCCATCCAACTTGAAGGAGCTGGAGCAGTTTTTCATTAAAGAATGAGCAAAAATCCAAGTGGCTTGATGTGCCAAGCTTATAGAGACATACCCCAAGAGACTTACAGCTGTAATTGCTGCAAAAGGTGGCTCTACAAAGTATTGATTTTGGGGGGGGCTGAATAGTTATGCAAGCTCAATTTTTCTGTTTTGTGTGTTATTTCTTGTTTGTTTCACAATGAAAAATATTTGCATCTTCAAAAAAACATGTTTTTTTTTAAATTCCAGGTCGTAAGGCAACAATATCGGAAAAATGCCAAGGGGTTGAATACTTTTGCAAGACACTGTACATGTGTCCTTCCTAACTCATTTGCCGGAGAGGAAGGACACCACTCGGGATTTCACCATGAGGCCAATGGTGACTTTCAAACAGTTACAGGGTACAACGTTGAAGTTACTCCACAATACTAACCTAATTGACACAGTGAAAAGATGTAAGCCTGTACAGAATACAAAAAAATCCCAAATATTCATCCTGTTTGCAACAAGTAATACTGCAAAAAATGTGTCAAAGCTATTAACTTTAAGTCCTGAATACAAATGTTATATTTAGGGCAAATCAAATACAACACATTACTGAGTAACAACACTCTCCATGTTTTCAAGCATAGTTGTGGCTGCGTCATGTTATGGGTTTGCTTGTAATAGTTTGACTGGGGAGGTTTTATCCTAAAACAAACAAACAGAATTAAGCTAAGCACAGGCTTAATCCTTTATGAAAACCTGGTTCAGTCTGCTTTCCACCAGACACTGGGAGATTAATTCACCTTTCAGCAGGACAATAACAGAAAACACAAGGCCAAATCTACACTGGAGTTGCTTACCAAGAAGACAGTGAATATTCCTGAGTCGAGTTGCAGTTTTGAATTAAATCTACGACAAGACCTGAAAATGGTTGTTTAGCAATTATCAACAACCAATTTGACAGAGCTTGAATAATTTTGAAAAGAATAATGGGCAAATGTTGCCCAATCCAGGTGTGGGAAAGCTTTTAGAGACTTACCCAGAAAAACTCAAAGCTGTAATTGCTGCCAACGGTGCTTCTACAAAGTATTGACTCAGGGGTATGAATACTTATGTACTTATTTTTCATAAGAGGCTGAATCTATTTCACCAGAGAAAGCATCTGAATGAGGCAAACACATACTAAGTGCGCTGCACATTGATTGGCTTAAATGGAACTATGTTTGTACGTATGTTAGTGTTTTGGTTACGGCATTGATTGGTGCATTTCATTCTGTGGCACAACAGAAAAATAAATGAAGGTTTGCGCCTTTAACATTACCATTGTCAATTTGTTCAAAGGTAAATTGTAGTCACAAAACTCTTCAAGTGGTATCAGACCTATGGTTTGGATGCAAGGCTGTAATAAATACTTCTGAGTAAGTAAGATATTGTTTTCACTGTTTAATCCTTCCCTCTGATAGTGTTTCTCACTGCATGCTATATGTTCCACCTCCTTCCAAATATGCATATGCTTTCCACATAAACAACCACAGAGCACTAGTGAGAATACTGTAGGTACACAACAGATGCAGGCATCTGGGTCTAGGCCTGGTTCCAAACCTCTGACTATTAAGAATGCACAGGCTTACATAACAAACCAGGGAGATTGACTTGACTGAATTATTTTGGTACTCTGAGCTCTCAGTTGGCTTGGTGGACATCTTTCTGATCTTTTATGTTGCAGATGTTGTGTACACACACACACACACACACACACACACACACACACACACACACACACACACACACACACACACACACACACACACACACACACACACACACACACACACACACACACACACACACACACACACACACCCATTTCCACCTTCTCTGGCTAGGTATTTCCATTTATTGCTTACAGGTAACACACACCACCACAGCCTGCTCTGTAGTAAGACTTGTTCAAACTCCGCCACGCAAACACACAGATGCCGCTCGCTCTGGCGCCATTCTCAGAATCGGATGCTTTGTTAATAGTTGGCATTCAATTACTCTTAATTGTTAGTTTGAAGGTAAAACTGTACTGCCTGTCAAAATCCATCGCCTCAAAGATATTGTGAAATAACTCTTGAAAGTATTCAAAGGAACCCTAAGGATAGATGTTGGTCTTTGCCATGCACACACAATGGATTCTTTTGATCCATGTGTATTGACTTGCTAATACTGTAGGTTCCTGTGTTGAACTCGTCCTACTTTTGACAGCGACTGATTTACTCACTACTGCTGGTAGACTGTGCAAACAGATAGTCACACATTGATTTTGGCACATGTACACATGAACATGCTTGCTTTGACAGATGTTCATACTGTACATATGCACTCTCTTTCTTCCTGTCACACACATACAAACATGCATACACATGTGTGGAAACGCATGTGTACACACACACCTAGACACAAAGACACACACACATATAGGCCGAAACATGCGCACGGGTGGCTGGCCTCTGCAGAGTGGAACCATCTCTCAATTGTCTGTGTTAACGCCTAGGAAAAGAAAGAAGAGAAGTCTAGCGATCACTTGAATAAGTCTGTTTTCTGACAGGATATTCAGGTTGCCGTTGTTTAACCTGATTTATCCGATAGCTTTTCCAACACCCATGGACAGCTCCTTCCATACTGTATGTCAGTGGCAATTGGTCATTTTTGCCAAATCAATGCAAAAGCATAATTTGGTATCTTTGATGTTGTAACGTTTCCCAACGTTTATGGCTGTATAATATTGGCTTTGGTACGAGTTATTCAGAGGAAAGGTCACATCCAACGGGAGGCAATAAGGTAACAAATGAACTGTCAAAGAGCACACACACAAACACCATTTAAAATCAAGCTGTTTGATTGTAAAGCTCTCGGTAGCTCTGCACACTTTCTCCTGTTTGCAGATTGTATATTTTAAAGTGAGTGGTAAAGCCACTTTTTCAAATCATCCAACCACCAAACAGATCAGAACTTTTAGGGTCTGAATCAAAAGGTCAAATGTCACTCAAACACTTTTGGGTACCATTATCCAACCGTCAAACTAACATACTTTAGCTGTGTCACAGCCAGCCGCAACTGGGAGACCAATAAGGTGGCGCACAATTGTCCCAGCGTCGTCTGAGTTAGGGGAGGGTTTAGCCAGCCGAGATGTCCTTGTCTAGTCGCGCTCTAGCGACTCCTTGTGGTGGGCCGGGCACACGCTGACTCATGTTGCTAGTTGTATGGAATATCCTCCGACACATTGGTGCGGCTGGCTTCCGGGTTAAGTGAGCCGTGTGGCTTGGCAGGGTCGTGTTTTCGGAGACGGGGCAACTACCAATTAGATATCATGAAAAAGCTCAAATACTAAAACAGTGTACCATTGTTGGATCCTCGTTTAGTTTTTAGGCACAGACTCAGAAATTACCATTCTTGTTTATGCCCTCAAGCTAGACTTTCGCAATACTGTATGTTTTTAATAAAAGCAAGTAATTATTCTTCCAATGGACCATACCGACCATCATACATTTTTTTTTTTAGTTTTCCATCCTTCCTCACCCAGGCTACAACAACAAAGATCCAGAAACCTTCCAAGAAAACGTCCTTCTCATTTCTTGGAATGCAGTCAGGTTTCAGCCATCACTCGAGCGAACAGGGGTTTGATGCCTCGACCTGGTTAATGCCGCCGCAGAAACCACTTTGCTTTGTGCTTTTATGGACAAGCGTCACTGTGACTGCATTTAAAGTAAGCCGACTAATGAGGGTTTTAACCATCTCCGTATGGATGTGCTCTACTGACCAGACGAGACGTAGTATGGGGGCAGGAGCAGTGGCAGATGCGTGTGTGCTGCCGACTGGGCCATAGTTTGACTCCGCGCCCCTTACCCAAAAAAGTTAAACCCGAGGGAAAGTCCTCAAGAGTTATTGTATCCCACAGAGCCCTATGGCGGTGGTGAAGTTGTAGTTTGATTACCAGAAACACGTTAGTTCTGTAGGTTCTGATTTGGAGACGATGTCACTTTAGATATCCTCAGAATTGATCAAGGATAGAGTTGGTGATAATGATCATTTGAAGTTCCTTGTAGAATTCGATACACAAGATCTTGACGCACAACAGTCAACGTGGGGTTAATTCCAATGAAATTATTGAATTCACTCATGAGGTGCAGAATTTACCTTGAATTAAATTCAAATTTATACAATTTCAAGTTAAGAAATTGGAATTGAATTGGAATGAGACAGTTTGAACG